>NC_056737.1:644192886-644447886 GCF_019279795.1 Protopterus annectens
GCTGCAATATACACAGGTATAAAAACTTTATAAACATAAAAAACGTCCTCAAAAAGGAAGCCAAAAAAATGCTACCCAATGTCCCCTAGTAGAAGGGTGAAGAAAGCCTCAAAATGGGACATGCAGGAGCATACAACAGATTTAACAGCACGACGCATCAACATTGACCTAAAAAAAGATCTTTTTTTTTTTTCAATTTGAGATTTCTGCATGTACACTGGAAATGTTATTTTCTAACTGCTAGTAACAATCATTCAAACCCCTCCAAGTTCTCACGGCTTCATGCAAAGTTTCATTAACCAAACATAAATAAAACCAAAATATATGACACATTCAAGTACTATGAACTTTATCTGACCCTTGTGAATTTTAAATCTGAGTACTTCAGCTTACCAAAATGTTTCTGCCATATGTGGGATATTCTTCTTTGTCCTTTTATTACTGCATTAGCAGCTTTGTTTGCTAATAATAAAATCTATTACCTGTTATTGTGCCTAGTCATACAGCTGCTGCAGTCACTAACTGACGTACAATATTCAATGAGTGGGTAGGGCTTTTAATAACTGCTGCCACAACATTAAGTCTCTTATGTCACCTATCATGTCATATAGCATGCATCACATACATACTGTTACAAGCAAGGAAAGGTAAGGTATACACAATTCCTCCTCCTCCTCCTATTTGGCAAATGACACCATGTAAGAGATCATTTTTTTCCATAACTGCCTTGATGCAGTGTAGATTATAGTGGGATTAGCTTGGATTTGTTACAGTCTTTCAGTGGCCACGTGCCATAAAAATGTGGCTATTTGGGTTGCACATATGCTGCTACATGGTATAAACTCAGGCAGAATCTGTATGAATTTTAGGAGTCAGAAATTAAAAGTGTACAAATACAACTGCCTCAGCAGCACTCATTCAACACAGCAAAAAAGCTGGCGAAGGCATTTCACTAATACTTGTATATTGGTCACAACAAAGCAGAGGCTATTGAAAGTCAGTAGTGCCAGTCTAGTAAAAGGCCTTTGCTACCTAACCAAGATATGATTTATTTAGTTATCGTTAAATCATTATTCAGTTCTTTGACATCCAGAAAACTTTTGTTTCTTGGTTATAAAGTACATCACAAATGCCAAGCTATGATAAAGCTGTTCCCTGAAATTCCTGCTAGACATTTTAGAATTGCATTGTTTCCAGAAAGCAACTATTCTCATGTCATTTGTACATGAAAGAAAAAAAGTTTATGGAAAGCCTTCAATGAACAACGTTACACATTTCTTGTTTTGTCATTTATCTCCTTTATCTAGCTGAGGGTAATGGAAGAACAGCAGCACTCCCAGAACTTGGTGGGCAAAAGGCAGAGAAGTACAATGCAGACAGGGAGGATATGCAGACTCCACACAAATGGCAATCCAGCTGAAAACCCTACTGGAAAACCAAGCTCTGTGAGGCAGCAGTGCTAACTGCAGCATTGTGCAGCCCCAGAGTTCTAATTACTATGCCAAAATACGTACATGTTTCCACATGCAAACCTCTTAGTGCCTGCATTACAAAAACTATCCCCACTGTGTGCACTACCTAAAACTGTGTATGAAGAACTTGCAGCATGGCTATGACATGAAAAAGAAGTTATGTACTCACCATAACGTTCCATCTGAGTAGGTAACTTCATTTGTCTGCATCCTGTGGGTATCGGATCCGTCCTCGGATCCGAGCCGGCAACTTTACCTAGCTAAAAGATCCGAGCTCCTATCTCCTCCCCTACCCATAATCTCCTGCAACACATCCCCCATCCTCAGATTGAGTTTGCCTATAAAGATTCCACAAGACCCTCGAAAGAGGCCAGTAACCTACTGCCTAACAGAATGGGCAATCCTATCCCATGGTTAAGAAGCACAAAACTGGTTAGGGGGAATGGAGGGGGGGTCTGTTGCAGACAAATGAAGTTACCTACTCAGATGGAATGTTACGGTGAGTACATAACTTCTTTATCTGAAGTAGTTAACTTCATTTCGTCTGCAACCTGTGGGACAGAGTCCCCAGCTACCTAGAAACCTTGGGCGGCCCTCAAGGAAGAATATTCTGGAGCACCGCGGAGCCAAAGGAAGCCCTACTCCTGGATATCATATCCAATTTATAATGGGAAATGAATGTATGAGAGGAGGACCAAGTAGCTGCTGAACATATGTCGTCTATAGGGACTCTAGACCAGAACGCTGCAGAGGTAGCTATGGATCGGGTTGAATGAGCATGGATTCCCAAAGGTACCGGTTTGTTTGAAGCTAAATAGGCCTGAATGATGCATTGTGAAATCCAGTTGGCTAAAGTAACTTTGGTAATAGGTTTACCTAAAGAAGACTTGGCAAAGGACACAAACAATTCATCAGATTTGCGGTTGGTTGCTGTCCTGTGCAAATAAAAACGCAGTTGTCTATGTATATCCAATTTGTGTAATGTGTATTACCCTTTGTTCTGGAAATTGGGGAAAAACACTGGCAGATTAATAGACTGATTAATATTCGACTCAGAGGCTACTTTAGGGAGGAAGGAAGGATTAGTCCTGAGAGAAACTCTGTCCTTATGAAATATTAGGTAAGGGGGTTTCATACAGAGGGCTTGAAGCTCAGACACTCTCCTGGCTGAAGTTACTGCAATCAGGAAGGCTGTTTTCCAAGATAAAAATTTCAACTGAGCAGAAGCAGCTGGTTCGAAAGGAGGGCCCGTCAAAGCCTGTAGGACCAATGTTAAGTCCCATGGTGGGACCGCAGACTTAACTGGCGGTTTTAAAAGAAAGGCGCCTTTTAAAAAAGTTTTACAAATCCTGGTGGAAGCCAGCGATCCTACATCATCCCCAACGTGAAAATGAGAGATGGCTGCCAACTGTACTTTAACCGTAGATGCACTGGCTCCCTGATGAAAGATATGGGACAGAAAATCAAGAATCGTCGGAATAGGGACAGTAAAAGGGTCTAAGCCCTTGTTTTTGGCCCAGATGGAAAAACATTTCCATTTACTAGTGTAGATTTTTCTGGTAAAAGGTTTGTGTGCTGCTACCAGAATAGCTTTCACTGGTGACGAGATACCGGGAGTCCTTGCTATCAGCGGAACTGGATCAACCAAGCCGTGAGCTTGAGGTCACCCAGGTTTGGGGGTTGTAATCCCGCAGGATGAGAAATTAGATCCGGAATGGGATCTAAGATCCAAGGAGGAACTACACTGTGACCCCGCAGGTAAGGGAACCAGATCTGGCGAGGCCAGAATGGGGCTATGAGGATTATCTTGCTCCCCAACCGATGGGCTTTCTGCAGGAACTTCGTCATGAGCAGAAGCGGGGGATAAGCATAAAGGAGACTGGGGAGGGGCCAAGCATGAACCAGAGCGTCTCTGGGGCTCTCCCGTATTGGGGGAATTAGAGCGAAAAATTCGCTGCACTTTGTGTTTGACGGAGAAGCAAAAAGATCGCAGCAAGGTAGATCCCATTTGAGGAAGATTTGTTTCGCTACTAATGGGTTTAGAGACCACTCGTACGGTGTGAGGATCAAGCGACTTAGCTTGTCTGCTAGGATGTTGGTCCGGCCCGGAATGTGCGTTGCTACCAGAAAGCGGTTGGTGGAGATCGCCCATTCCCAAACTCTCACAGCCTCTCGGCAAAGGGGATAAGATCTGGTTCCTCCCAGTTTGTTGATGTACCAGACTACAGCCATGTTGTCTGTCTGAATTGCAATAGTTCCCGGAGGAAGAAGGTCTTGTAGGGCTTGCAATGCCAGAAGCACCGCCCTCATCTCCAGAACATTGATATGCAGAACGGTCTCTGAGGGAGTCCACGTGCTTTGGACGGTTCTGCCGATAGCATGCCCCCCCCCCACACCTGAGGCGAGAAGCGTCCATGGTCAACGTGGCTTGGGGCTGAGGCATGACAAATGGTCTCCCCTCTCGCAGCTCCTGAGAGTGACGCCACCAGAGAAGGGAGTCCTTGCAAACCCTGCTCAAGGGAATCGGGGTGTTCAAGGGGTGCAGTAAAAGTGACCATTGGACCTGAAGAGTCCACTGAAGAATTCTCATGCGCAGTCGCGCAAAGGGCGACAGACCGGTGGCTGCCGCCATGGAGCCCAAAGCTCTCAGGACTAATTCCGTAGGTGGGGCTGGGGACTGGAGAATTGCCAAAGCATGAAGAGACAAACTGCGCAACCTGTCTGTTGTTAGAAAGGCCTTGGAGTGGCGTGTATCTATCTTGGCCCCTATAAATTCCAGAACCTGCACAGGATGAAGGAATGATTTTTGAAGGTTTACAGTAATACCCAGATGCTGAGTAAGAGCCAGGGTATAATCCCTGGCAGAGCAGAGCTGATGCCTGGTGGAGGCGGTGAGGAGCCAGTCGTCCAGGTACGGAAAGACCCGAATGCCCTGAAGTCTCAGGTGGGCTGCGACCACTGCCATGACCTTGGTGAACACCCTGGGGGCTGAGGTGAGGCTGAACCGAAGAGCCCTGAACTGATAGTGACTGGCTCCCAGCCGAAAGCAGAGGAACCTCCTGAATCGTCTGTCCATCAGAATGTGGTAGTATGCATCCTTGAGGTCTATGGAGCACATCCAGTCGTTCTCCCGTAGGAAGGGCAGAATAGACTGCAGAGTGACCATCCGGAATTTCTCTTTGGGAATGAACAGGTTTAGAGAAGAGAGGTCTAGGATAGGCCTCAGGTCCCCCGTCTTTTTTGGCACTAAAAAGAACCTGGAGTAATTTCCCAATCCAGACTGGCCTGGGGGGACGTGCTGGATGG
This sequence comes from Protopterus annectens, assembly GCF_019279795.1. Classification (NCBI taxonomy): domain Eukaryota; kingdom Metazoa; phylum Chordata; order Ceratodontiformes; family Protopteridae; genus Protopterus; species Protopterus annectens. The sequence goes on from NC_056737.1 coordinate 644,197,665, forward strand.
CTCTTTTTTCTAATAGCTTCGAAATTTCTGAAGCTGCCGCCTCCCTTTGATCAGGTCGGACATCGGGGAGGCATTTCAAAGGAGGGGAAAGACTCAGAAAGGGAATGGAATAGCCTCTGGATATAATTCGGAGCACCCACTGATCCGTAGTAATGGACTCCCAAGTTTGGAGGTGCTCTGACAGACGCCCCCTGACTGCCTCCAGAGAGTTACAGTCAGGTAAGCCCTCAGGGCTGTTGCGAGGGCCTCTCCAAGAAAGGTTCTCGAGACCCGAGATTCCTCGGCCCCCCTTTGCCTCTGGGCCGGCGTCCACCTTATCCTCCTCTGCCTCTGAAATACGAGGGGTCTGAAGTGGGACGGGACTGCTGTGATTTCTGGAACCACATCTTCTTTTGTTCCCTCTGGTTCCTCGAGAAGGACCATTGGGGATTAGAGAAGCGGATCCCGATGGCACACACCATCTTCCCGTCTTTCTCGCTTTGGACCAGCGTGTCGCGAACAGTCTTGCCAAAGAGCATAGAACCGTCAAAGGGCGCGTTCGCGAAGGACGCCTTGAAGGGTTCCACAAAATCGCAAAGGCGGAGCCAGGCATGGTGCCACAGAGCGATGCCTGCTCCGCTGGCTCTAGCCACTCCCTCCGTGGCATGGGAGAATAGCCGCATAGATGTGTTAGTAATAGATTTCAGAGTGGCCATGCGAGCCGAGAAGGTGCGTTTGTCCTCGGCTGCCATGGACTCCGGGGGAGCTCCAGCGTATTCCTTAATCATGTCTCGTTGGAGTCTGATGACGTGTGCCATATAGTTCAGCGCTCTTACAGAGAAGGTAGCGGAAGCAAACATCCGCTTTCCAATGCGGTCCAACGTCCGAGATTCCTTATCTGGAGGGTGGACCAAGGAACTCTCCTGCACTAGTTCCTTCTTGGTGGCAGCCGCCGCTACCACCATGGCATCCACTGGAGAACCTTTAGACCATGCCAGCCTATCCGAAGGGGGACTAAGTATCTTGTCTGGCCTTCTGGGAATTGGCTCCACGGTGTCCGGCTCCTTCCAAGCCCTGGTGGTAATTAAGTCCACCAGGGGGGTCAGCCGGGGGGGGGACACCCAAGAAGTAGACAGGCCTGCATCAAAGGCCTCCAGGAACACAGACTTGTCCGAGGAAGGTCTTTGGGTAGACCACCCTCTTCTGATTCGCAACATCTCCATGAAGTCTCCAAAGGAGACATCCTCAGGGGGGTGACCTTGGGGAACCTTCCCCTTCCTCCAAGTCTGTGTCCTCTGTGAGGGACTCAGGGGAGTCCAGGTGCCTCCTTTTGCACTTCCGTTTTTGAGGAACCTCCTCGGTGGGGCTATCTGAGGAGGGCTCATTCACGGGGTCTTGTTCCTCTAAGGGAGCCAACTGGAGCGCCGATGCAGGCTGTCCCTGTGGCCAGATGACGGAGGACAGGCCCAAATGCACAGGGGTGACGGATGGATCCGCAGCCCGGACCGGGGATCTGGAAGTCCTCGACAGCACCCTCTCCACTACATCAAACGCCGAGGGTGAACCGCTCTCCCCTGTCTCCGAGAGCAGCCCCCTCGGCTCCGATGCAGGGATCGGCATCAGAGCCGAAGTGGTCGGACACGAGAGGGAAGTGTGCTCCGACCTAAATGGTGCCGAAGACACAGTTCCCCCACGGATCCGACACTCGGCTCTCGGCCCCGAGTGCTAGGATCCGACACGCTCGAGGGCATAGTCGGCGTCGAAGTAATCAAGACTGTCGGCGCCGACGGTTCCCCAGGTCCGAAACGGCACAGATCCGAAGACTCCGAAACCCTAAACCGGGTCGGAGAAGGAGCGATCAGGGTAAAGAAAGGGGCCGAGCTCACCCCTGGGGGGGGGGAGGCTGGAGCACCCCCATCTGCATTTCAGCCTGCAGGAAACGATGCATCATCTGGTCCAAATCTGTATCTGTCAAGCTTCTGCTGGATCTGGGGGAGGTCGTAGAGGTGGGCATGGAGGGCCGCCTTGAGGACCTCGAGGGAGACCGGTACTCCTCTTCCGGCTCGGGGAAAAGCAAGGAGAACGGAGCCGAGAATGAGGAGAACTAGAGGCCCTCTTAGTGGGACTAGCTACCTTCGCTGGCAGGGCTGAGGGACGCGCCTTTTATGCCTGTGCCGGTCCTTATCTCTCCTTTTTTCTTTAGAAAAGGAAGAAGAGTCCCCCTCGCCCTGAGAAGCAGAGGGAGTTTGAGTCCCCAACAAGGGAGGGGGATTGGAAGGCACGGAAGCCGCAGCCACGACTGCTGCCTTAGAGGGAGAGGAGGAAGAAGAATCCGGGGGCAACAATCCCGCCAGGATTAGCTTGTTCCTCCTATCCCTGATAGCCTGGGGGTTGAAAGCCACACAAGCCTGGCAGCTGGTGGATAAATGGGCCACCCCCAGGCAAATAACGCACTGAGTGTGGCCATCGGCTGGGGACAGCTTATGACCACACTCAGTGCATTTAGAAAAAATGGCTTTAGGCCCTTCAGCCATCACACCACACACTCACGCACTAGGAGGAGGGAATTGAAACAAATTTGAAGTAAATTTACCACAAAAAAAATACGCTAAATGTACTAGTCGATAAAGGGGGCTAAACAATACACACACACCAAAGAAAATTTTGAAAAAAACGATTTTAAAAGGTTTTTATAAAACTATTAATTTCTCACCCATGCCTAAGAGCTCGTCTCTAGAAGCTGCTATAAGCCACGGCAAACTAGATCCGAGGAGGGGGGGTGTGTAGCAGGGGATTATGGGTAGGGGGAAGAGGTAGGAGCTTGGATCATTTAGCTAGGTAAAGCTGCCGGCTCGGATCCAAGGACGGATCCGATACCCACAGGTTGCAGACCAAATGAAGTTAACTACTTCAGATGTTACTGTTTAAGTAAGATAATAACATTGGGTAGAGGGACATCACCCTCAGTTTTTTTTCCATTATAAAGTGAGGTTACTACTAAACTTTTATTTGATACTATTTTCTTTGTGCCACTGTCTCCTAATTATATCAACAGTTTTGTTTATTAATATTTCAGTTTTACTTTTCGTCCCTCAAAAAGTAGTCACCTTATCATTCATAGTAACAGCACTGAACATCCTTCACTGTACTGTCCAGACCGATAGCCACCAGCAAATAAATGCTACAGTGCACCTACTAACATTTAGACAAAAGTCCATGCAATGCACAGTTCCCAGGCAGCAAAGTCCAAGGAATTAAAATTTGCTGTTATTTTCAAGTGGGCTCTAAAGTAAGCCTTCTATCAGATGTGATTAAAGCCTGATGTGGGAAAAGGTTTGTACCACTGGCTGGCCTTTTGAGAATGGTCTTCAATAAGCACTCAATGACTGCTAAACAAAGGTTATGCACTTTTCATGACACTAGATCCATTTTGCCTTCTTTTGTCTGTCTCAGTCTGAGAGTTCCTCAGATACAATTGGGAAAAACTCCAGCTTTGCCAAAGCATTCGCTCTGACTCGTATCCCATAGTGTCTTGAAGCTCTGATTGAAGAAGCCCTCATATCTACTGCTGACTGGGTCAGATCTGATGATGACAGCAGAGCTGAGCTAACTACTGACCATGAACTCTAAGCTTCGCTCTCTAAGCTTTGGATCTGATCAGATCAGAGGAACCCACAGACTGAGATGGACAGAAAAGACATTGGAACCATCTTTCAGTGAGGATGGAGACATGGTTCTAGAACTGGACTGGGATCACCTTCACTTGAACCAGATATATATGATCTAGAAGCTGCAATCACTGAAATAATGATAGGTGTTATGGTGTATTACTATGCAAGAAATCATCAATATTTGCATTGTGCAACATAAATAATCTAGAAGCTGCAATCACTGAAACAATAACAGGTGTAATGGTGTCACATTATGCAACACATCAATATTTGCATTCTGCATCTTGAATTGACGGACAAAATATTTTTTTTTTATTTACAAAGAGCTTTTTTACATCTTTGGCACTAAACAGTATAAAACCACCCAAACAAATTAAAATGAATTAACTGTGGCTATTAATATTAAATTATGGAACCTTGTTCTAAGGGAAAAGGTCCTAAGGTGTTTTTAAAAGGCATGTTGTCAAGGGACACTTCAGTCACCGATGTACTGAATTCCAGTGGGTCATTGTGACTCCATGACGAAGATATAACTCTAATATCACCAAGACTTATAAACACAATCAGAATAAAAGAAATTGGTAAGTAAATCTCAACTGCACACCCTTACATGGGGGGGAGGGGAAAGACTGCTACTTGTATATGCCAATTCTGAAATTATTTTACTTCAGGAAAAGGATAAAGCCCAGATGCTAGAATCAAAATCTTTGGTTATAAACAATGGGAATCATAAATTAAAGTCTCAATCACTAATGTGCCACATTTAAACCTAACACCCAGTAACTGTTACTATCACAGAGCACCCTAATGTGCCACATTTAAACCTAACACCTAGTAATTGTTACTATCACAGAGTACCCTAATGTGCCACATTTAAACCTAACACCCAGTAACTGTTCCTACCGCAGAGCACTCTAATGTGCCTCATTTAAACCTAACGCCCAATAACTGTTATTACCACAGAGCACCTCTAAATTAGATATGCTCCAGGACCTCCTCACTGGCAGACTTAGAATTCCTAGTAAAGCAGAATTCTCTTACAAGGTCTTTTTGACAGCTGGGTATGTCAAAAACAAAGTGAACTAGCTTAGCAAACAGAAAATTTATAATAAAAGAAGTTGTGTGTTTGTCCCAATAAGTAATCCAGTAGCAACGTTCTGCAACATCCATAGGTTGGTACTAGGCTATCGGCCTTAGAGCCTATACAAGCCTAGTCATAACAATTCCCTGGCTATTTCTTCCCACAGTATTTACTTCCCTGGACCCCTGTCTAGCAGGGCGACTGGCGTGATCCCTGGGGTGAATTTCCAATCTCCCTTCCAATCATCAAGGCTCCATTTAAAGAGGGCCAAAGAGGTACCCACATAGATGCTACAGGTTACCCACACAAGGACCTAACTATCAAGAGACATAACAGTCCAGTTTTGAACACACAAGTCAGTGTTCACTTTCCTCAGATGCTTAAATGATCTAAAAACAGTCAATACCTGGTCGTTCAAATCATCATTATACAGCACTAGTGTGGTGCACTGCTGTCCAGCTTAAAGGAAGGCTAAAACATCATTTTCTGATCAGCTTTTGTTTGAATTACTTTTCGATAAAAACATTACTCTGACAATTCTTCGAAGTAAACAAACCATCCTCTGCTATGGGATCACAGCTGTGAAAAATAACCACATGGCTTTGAATGATGTCCCAACATGTGGCAACAAGCAGACAATGATGACCAGCTGCCTCTGTAAGAAAGAATGACAGTTTTCCCACCAGATCTATCCTGACCATTCTACGTCTGTGTAGTAAGTTTGCTCCAGTACATCTAGCCATTTTTATACAGAGGTGGATGGCTGCAGGCATGGCAGCAGGAGTTAACCCAGAAGGCTGTACATGCACATATAATTCCTGAGTAGGGCATGGCAGAATAAGAACCAGACAAGTTCTCTATTTTAGAGCTTCAGTTACAACTGACATTTAATTAACTTCAGTTTAAACAGGTAGTCTTGCTTATATCATCGGTCGTTTCCCTGCAAGCCTCATGAGGAAATTGTTCTGGATCACACAGTTCACAAATGAGAACTGACAGGACTGAAATGAAAAACTTCAGCTTTAAGCTGTGCAAATTAACCAATTAATGCTACACTTCTAGGAGAAACAAGATAGCATCCAGCATCATCACCCCTATTCAGACACTGGAGGAACTGAAAAACTAAGGGCAGGACTATAGACAGTCTTCTAAATAGAGGTCCTAGTAAAGAAACTTCAGTCTTTCACTTTTGCATGCTGAGTGACCCTACTAATCATGCAAGGTGTTTCTTTCCAACACCTGATACAGGATTCAGATGAATTATAAAAAGCATCAAGAATCCATGAGATAACAGAATGTAAATGCAGAAAAGTTTACTAATGAAAACAAGACTGATGTTCCAAACTGTGTCAGCAGCAAAAGGAAAATAAGCATGAGATAGTTGTGCTTACGCACTGAACATGTCATGCCAAGGCGTGCACTATCCCTGGCACATGTCTACTGCATCTTTCACCAAATCCCAGTCTGGTGAGCATACTTGCGCGGAAGTGCTGTTTACTGAAGTGTTCCGGTCGTACTACGGTGCGGTAAGGGAAAATTCCCTTTTCCCCACTGCAGTGTGACCTCGGAGTGAGAATATTAAAATAGGGGGGTGTGGAGGGGCTTGCCCCCTATGTCGGGGGTGCAGGGGGACTTGCCCCCCTGCATTCCAGTAGTTTTTGTGTGTTTTTTTTAACATACTTTAACAAAAGCACTTTTTCGATGAAAGCGCTTTCATTAAAGTGTGTTCGGTGGTAATGGATTCGGGATTTTGATTTTCCGATCAAAAGTCCTAGATCCATATATATATATATATATATATATATATATATATATATATATATATATATATAAAATTAGCATAGTCAGTGCCCCCAGAATGCCTCATTACCATTTGCAGTAGGCCACAGAGACAGCCCTACACCATGCTGCACCTCGTAGTGTACAGCACTGCCGTAGGGCTTTCTCTGAATTGAAAATGGTTACTGCCAGTGGTAGAAAAGCCTTACCACTGGCAATAACCATTCTGAATCCCAGACTTGATGGCAATAGGCATTTTAATTTATAATAAGGGCTTGCCTCAAACTATGGAAAACAATAAAGAAATAAATGAGTTAAGGCATGCAGTTAGTGCTGCTTTAATTGGCAGAGCACTACAAAGTACTGCTAAAAGCAGGCTGGTTGACAACAAGGGTAAGCTTCTTTCTCATCAATAATTATTTTTTACTTTTTTATTCACCTCAGAAACAACACTTTTTAATGTCATGCAGCAAGAATACTGACCATGCAGGCCACATGTATTAATGAATATAACAGTCACAGACCTCTACAATTACTTCTTCTTTAGAAGCATTCATAGTCCGTATTCACATACTCCTACAGGAAACTACTCTCATATAATAAACTAAAATAATTACAGTATGCTCCTTAAAATGTGAACTTACAGGTCAAGCCAACAGGCAGTGTACTCTAGCAAAGCCTTGTTCTTCACCAATTCTGCAAGTTCCCCTCTGTCAATTAAACCTCTGTCATCATCGAAGAAAAGCATAAGTAGAGGTTTGCCAAGTTGGAAGTATGTTGGAAAATTTTCCACAGTAATTTCAGGCTACATAAATAAAAAAACAAAATAATAAGTAAACAGTTATTCAGCTGCTACACATCTGCAAAATGTCCATTACTTATTTATATGCATATTTGTAATGGCATCTTTCTATCTACATTGTTTGATAAGTAAGATAAAGGACTGATCTACTGAGGGCTCACTTCTTTTTTTTTTTTTAAACAAGAATCATCCTTATTAAATTATCACTTATAACATAGGCAATCATACATTTATATAAATGCAAACAAACCATATTGACATATTTTAGTAGCAAACATTATATATCTCTTATGATCTATCCAGGCAATGTCAGTGGAACATTGCTCATTCAAATTCTGCCTCCAGAATGTTATGCTGCATGCATTGTTCCCACAACTGCCATTTTTTTCTGTGTAATGTACTCCTACCCTTTTCTAAAGATCCCATTTCCAGTTTTACCTCTGTTACAATACTCACTACTTCTAGTACAGTTGGTTTAGACTTTGATTTCTATTTTCCAGAAATTGCTTTTTTGGCAGCCACCATAATTAGACTAAGTAAGGACTTACTATGCCTAGGCAATTCCAATTTTGCACCATAGCTCAAAAAATCATTGTCTTAGCTATACCAGTTTGATTACCCAGTATTTCTAATATATTAGTCTACTGGGAACTTTTAAAGCCTGCCAACTCATTACACTCCCAAAAAATGTGTTCCCAAATTACCTCTTTTTTCCTCCATCACACCTCCATTTGCCATCTACCTGAGGAAAACATTATTTAAAGTCTACTTGGGGTATAAAAATACCTATGTAGACACTTCCAAGTAAAGATTGTAAATCTTCTAGAATTTGTTACATATTTGGGAGACATACATACATCTCCCATTGTTTCTTTCTGAATAGCTTATCCAGTCTCTCTTCCCAATCCTTTCCAACCTCCTCTGATTGATTCTTATAGTTATCATGCAACATTTTATAAGCTCTACTAATTATCTCTTTTTTAAAAAGCAGCTTCTGTTCTAGATTTTATTAAAAACTCTACCAGTGCTGGTCTTTCACTTAGGATACTCCATTTCTTTCTCTTTGCCTAAACTATGATAACAATCCTTGATAAGGAAGGCAATCTCCAGCTTGCAGTCCAAATAAATTCTCCGCCTGTTCCCATTCTATTACCTTTGCCTCTCTAATTATTTGCTCCAGTACCTTGGGTCATTTGTCAATTTTCTCCAATAAATTGCAGCCCCCTCTTGCCTGTTGTCTATATCCCCAATTACAGTCATACCTATCATCAGAATCTCCTTTCTCCATTCCCGTGCTTAGTTCTTAAAAGTAATTTCTGCTATTTTATGAATAGAATATTCTGTATGGTTATTGTTATTCACCTTAAGGATCTGCATGCAAAATCCCAGTCTCTCCTTGTTTCTTCAGCCCTCCCCCCATTTCATCATCATTATCCCTTTCCACTTTGAATTATATATTTTTGCTTGTGCTATGTATACTGCACAAACAATAATAATGCAGCAAACCAAGATTCAAATGATACTCAGAAAACTACATCAAAATCCAGTGGATAAAAGTATCAGGTTATACAAAATGTAACATATAAAGGCATGCTTGGTGTGTTGCTGTATATACATACACACACACACACACACACACACACACACACACACACACAAATCCTTCAGGTTACTAAAGTTACAGAGTTATGCAGTAGGTACGTATGTACATACACTGAAGTAGAACATAGAGGTACGGTGAATTGTGCATGTTCAAACAGAGAAGTGCCTTAGTAACTAAGCTAAAAAGGATAATTAACTGTAGCTCTAAAATCATAGCATCCTTCAGTTCCTTTAAACTTCTCAATATCCCACCCATCCTTTTTCTGATAACTCACTTCATCCTTTAAAGGGCTGCAGGGATGACAGAGCCCTTCTGGCAGCGACTGGACACAAAGCACTAAAACCCATTATGGGCAGTGCACTTGGTCTATACTAGAATGCTCACTCACTTACACACTATAAGCACACCTATGGGAAACATAGAAAAAGTACAGTTTTGTACCTACCATAAATGTAGATGTTCGAGTGTATACCCTGCTGCAGTCATCACACTTGGGGTTATCCTGCCGTCAGGCAGTCCCGCAGTCGGCTCGAATTCCAAAGTCTTGGTCCGGCGTCGGTTGCTGTCGCTTCTTCCCTGACGTCAGTGCACCAGGGGTATATAAGAGGCATGCAACACCATTTTCTTCAGTTTTTCTTGCCCCAGATGTCAGGTGCCCCCCCCAAAAGATGGTCAGTAGATAGTACCAATAATAAAAGCTTAGCACAAACAAAACATCCCTCCAGCTATAAGCAAATACACCACAAAGGTTGTATCAGATTTTAAGGTATTGAAAGGTTTTAGTTAGGTCTGAGGGGATGGAGGGAGGGTAACCTGGACTGCAGCAGGATATACACTCGAACATCTACATTTATGGTAGGTAAAAAATTGTACTATGTTCATCATGTTACCCTGCTGCAGTCATCACACTTGGGTAGAATCCCAAAGCTAAGGATGAGAGGTGGAGTCAAACAGGGTTAGAGGAGGCTAGAAGGCCCTGCAAAACTGCAGTAGCAAAGCCAGTTCTAGTCTTAGAGTAAAGTGGTAAGTGATAGTGTTTGGTGAAGGTGTGTACTGAACTCCAAGTTGCAGCTTCCAGAATATCCTTAGTTGGCACCCCCCTGAGGAAGGCTGTATATGTAGCTGCTGTCCTGGTGGAGTGGGGCCTTATGCTAGCAGGAACTGGTTTTCCATGATGGGTGTAGCAAAAACGTATGCAATGTCCTATCCATTTGGAAATGGTCTGTTTTGAGATGGCCTTTCCTTGTGACGCTGTAGCATAGGATACAAAAAGTTGGTCAGATTTTCTGAAACCCGTAGTTTTATCCAAGTAGTAACGTAGTTGCCTGTGAATGTCCAAGGAATGCAGGAGTCTTTCTCCTTTGTTCTGTGGATTTGGAAAGAAGGTGGGTAAGTGGATGGTTTGATTTAGAGCCACACTGGATACCACCTTTGGCATAAAGGAGGGGTTAGTTCGTAGAGAAACTCTGTCTTGATGAAAAATGAGGAAAGGCTCTACTGCCATTAGTGCCTGTAGCTCTGAGACTCTTCTGGCTGAAGTAATTGCTAGCAGCAGGGCAGTCTTCCATGATATAAACTTTAAGTCAGCTGAGAAAGCTGGCTCAAAAGGCAGCGTAAGTTTTTCCAGAACAAAATTTAGGTCCCAAGTTGGTGTTGGCGCTCTCCTGGGAGGCCTAATGTTTTTTGCCCTTCTGAGATACTGCCTTAGAAGTGGATCTGAAAATAAGGGAGGATCTGTGTTGTATTGAGCTGAAATAGCTGAGGCGTGGATTTTAATAGATGAAAAAGAAAGTCCTTTGTGTAACATCTCAGTTAAATATTGTAGAATCTGAGGCATGTCCGGCTGAAGGGTATTTTGGCCTTTAGCTTGGTTCCAGGCGCAAAATCTTTTCCATTTGTCTGAGTAGGCTTTCCTGGTGTTGGGCCTCCTGGCCTCCAGAAATGACATCCATAACAGCCTGTGAAAGAGGGGCTGGCTGGTTGCTTAGGTGATGTGCCATGCAGCCAAATTTAAGGTTTTGAGCTGGCTGTGTGAGTAGATGAGGAATTTGTGGTAAAATCCATGGTGGGCCCTGGACCATGTTCCTTAGTAGTGGGTACCAGTGCTGGCGTGGCCAGTCCGGGGCAATGAGTATCATTCGAGGTCTCTCCATCCTGACTTTCAGCAGCACCTTTGTAGGAAGGGGCAATGGAGGAAAAGCATATACTGTCAGCATTTTCCAACTGAATGAGAGTGCGTCCACGTTCCAAGCTTGATGGCAAAATGTCCTTGTGCAAAATTTTGAAAGCTGATAGTTTTGGGGGTTGGCAAACAGGTCTATGTCTGGGCGCTCCCATTTTTGAGTTATCATTGCAAATACTTGTGAATCCAGTTTCCACTCGTGAGGATCCATGATGTTTCTGCTTAGGTCGTCTGCCAATGTGTTCTTTTTTCCTGGCAGGAATTGAGCTTGTAATTGAACTTGGTAAGCCAGTGCTGTGTTCCACAAGGTCATTGCTTGCCTGCATAGAGGGTAGGAGTGTGTACCCCCCTGTTTGTTTATGTACCACATTACTGTGGTGTTGTCTGTCCTTATTATAAGCTGTCCTGGATGTAAGAGGTCCTTGAAGGCTGTCAGAGCATTCTGTACAGCTAGCATTTCTTTTTGATTGATGTGCAGATTCCTTTGATCTGCAGTCCATATGCCTGGAACGCACCGTCCTTCCATGTGTGCCCCCCCGGCATAGTCCGATGCATCTGTTGTCATAGTTTGCCTGGCTGGGGGTAAGGTGAAAGGTTGACCCTTGTTGAGGTGACATGCCTGTGACCACCACAGAAACTCCTGTTGAAGGCAGGGAATGAGAGGTATCATTGTTTCCAAACTGTGGCTGTGTTGAGTCCATACGCTTTTCAGGTACCATTGTAATTTCCTCATATGCAGTTTTGCAAATGGTATTAGTAGTATGCAAGATGCCATGAAGCCCAAGGCCTGCAGAATTTTTCTTGCAGGGAGTTGGGTCTTTGTTGCCATTATTTTGAAGTATTGAGTTAGTTGTAGTTGTTTGTCTGGTATCAGATAAGCCATCTGGGCCGTTGTATTCAAGCTGGCACCCAGGAATGTCATATTTTGTGAGGGCACTAGTTTTGATTTCTTTTCGTTTACTGTGTACCCTAGGCAACTTAGAAGGTGTTTTACAAAAAGTCAGATGTTGTAAGAGAATGTCTTTGCTTTCTGCTTGGATGAGGCAGTCGTCCAGGTATGGGTATATTTGAATTTCTCTTTGTCTGCAGTATGCAATTACTGATGCCAGGCATTTTGTGAAGACTCTGGGTGCAGTAGATAAGCCAAAGGGCAATGCAGAGAATTGGTAATGGGTTGAACCTGCAATGAAACGGAGGTATCTTCTGCAATTTTGTCTGATAGGGACATGCAAGTATGCATCCTTGAGGTCCATCGTTACTAGCCAAGCTTTCTTGCCCAACATGGGAAGAAGCTGCTGTAGTGTTAGCATCTTGAATTTGGGTACTTGCAAGAAGGTGTTTAGAACTGAAAGGTCCAGAATGGGTCTCCAAGCATTGTCCTTTCTGGGGACTAGAAAGAGCCTTGAGTAAAATCCTTGGCCTTGCTCCTGTGTAGGTACCAGTTGAATGTCTCTCATGTCCATGAGAGCTGCAATTTGTCTTTTTGCCTCTGCCCATTGATTTTGTGGCAAGTTTGGCATTCCTTTTATCCTTGGCAAGGTGTGGAAATGGAATCTGCATCCTTGTGAGATAATGTCTAGGACCCATTTGTCCTTTGTGACGATGCACCAGTTGTCTATAAAAAATGCTAATTTTCCTCCCAAGGGAGCTGCCCAGAGATTTTTGCTTGGCAGTTTGAGGTTTAAGTCATTGTGTTTGTCTTCTAGTAGTTTGGGACCTGTCCTCCTCCCTTCTGTGTTGCAGTGCCCCACTGGCGTGGTTTGTAAGGGATTTGTGCTTGTCCTCTGCCCCTTGAGTGTCTGTATTTACCCCTCTGTGAACTGTCAGAAGCTGGAAAGGACCAATTTTTTGCTGGCCAATTTCTGCTGAAGCGTGGGGGATGCACCTGTAAGAAATTTTGACCGTCTGCATAGATTTTGCCTTATCCTCCATTTTCTTTAAAAACTCTTCTGCTTTAACCCCAAATAAGACATCCTGCTGTAAGGGTGCATCTAGTAACTTTGCTTTAACATGATCAGGCAGAGTTTGTTCCTTTAACCAAACATGCCTACGTATAACAGACCCAGTAACAGCTGTTCTACAGGAAGCTTCCAAGGAATCAAATCCACATTGTAAAGTATGTTTGCCCACCTGTTCAGCTGCATGCAACAGATCCTGCATTTCTTTGAATTCAGACTGTTGAGGGTGCGTGCTCATCTTTTGTTTTATTTGAGACATTAGGAATTGCTGGTATTTCAGCATGTGAAATTGACAATTTAGTGCTCTTTAGCTAGAGTAGCTGAGGTGTAAACCTTCTTCCCCCACCTATCTAGTGCTCTGGAGTCCCTTTCAGAGGGTACAGGATTTTTAGCCATAGAAGCCTTAGCCCCTTTGGGACCCTGGGAGATTGTCTCTGGGTCAGCAACATGGCTTTTCTAAAGGAATTTGTGAGAGTCAGGCACTCTATAATATCTATCTGGTTTGGCTGGAGCAGGAGGCAGAGAATCTGGATTTAGACTAGATTCTAAGTAAACATCATCCACAATGTCTAAAACTGGAGGGATTGCAAGTGGTCTGTGCTGGGGGAGTAAAAGAAACTCTCTGAGCCTTTTCTTTGAGTCGGAGTAATCCTGACCTTCCCAGTGGAAATGTTCCCTCATGGCATGTAAGGTTTCCCCAAAGGAATAGTCTTCAGGGGGAGAAGCTGAGGGAATGGAATCTTCAGCATCAGAATCTTCATAAGGGGGAAAGGAGTAATTCTGTTCCTCAGAGGGGCCTGAGGAAATAGACACTTGATCAGAGGAGGCATAATCCTCCTCTTGTCTAGGCCTTTTGTATGGGGGGGGTTGGGGTTGGGAACCCCTGATTAAAGAAATCAAATCTTCAGCCATTTTAAGCATCTGTTTCTCAGGCATGGGGCCTTGAACTGGAGACTGATGTGCAGTCTTTTTTGGTTTTAGAGGTGTCTTAAGCTTAGCATAAGATTTTATGGTGAGAGTAGTCTGTCTGAAGACACCTTCTGTAACCAAAGGTGTTTCCGCAGCACCGGCTTCTCCTTCTGCAATGCTGTCGGTAGGGCCTAAAGAAAAAGGCTGCGTCGGCCTAGAACTCTCTGCTTGAGAATCCGAAGCGGTCTGGGGTTCCAATTCTGCGGTCGTCAGGGGCTGCGTAGGCACCTCACTGAAAACCAGAGAAGCGGCGACCAGCCCAGCCGAGGCCTCAGAGTCTGGCTTGGATCTAGGCTGCCTGTCTTTATCTTTGCGTTTTTTATGCACGCTGGTAATCGGTTGCTCCAATGGCATAGTGTAATTAAATTTCCTACCGAAGTAGTGTCATGCGAAATCAAAGCGTCGCTTTATAGTTCGCTTATTGAACTTAGCACAAAACCGACAACCAGTGACATCGTGGTCTGGGCCTAGGCAAGGTATACAATAAGAATGAAAGTCTTATGAGGTATTTGCTTCCCACAAGAAATGCAATTGTTAACTTTTTCTGACATCGGACTGAGACAAGAAAAGGTTCCCCAACGGGGTACTTAGCTTTGAAGACTTCGGACTGAAATTCGATTCGAAAATCTCAGGTTTCGGCCGACTGCCACTTGCGAACTGCTTCTGCTTTGGGCACCGCGCGGCAAGAAAGACTGAAGAAAATGGCGTTGGATGCCTCTTATATACCCCTGGCGCACTGACTTCACGGAAGAAGTGACAGCAACCAACACCAGACCAAGAGTTTGGAATTCGGGCAGACTGTGGGACCGCCTGACGGCAGGATAACCCCAAGTGTGATGACTGCAGCAGGGTAACATGATGAACATCAATAACTCACTTACTACATTGCCATTGCCAGATGGGAGGAGGCTACAGCACCCACAAAAAACACATGGATACAGGGAGGATATGCAGACACCACAGAGGACACCATGCAAGAAACTCAAACTACAGAACCTCTTGCTGTGAACTGGTGCCTCTACTTGCTGTGACACTGTCTCACCTTAAATATTTCAGTAGTCAGAAGTAACTCACATAATCCACAGTACTGTTAAAGTCTTTCTCTAGCAGGTTTCCTTATCCCCTTAGATATGTGCTACTGAGAGTATCAGCAATGTGAATAAGCTTTTGTGGGTTATACTGTAGTCAGAAGCCATATTTCTGCAGTGCTAAGATCACGTTCTGCAATTCTGTAGATTCTTTGTGTAGACTTCTTGAAGCTACCATAAATTTATTTGTGATCTCTGGCCAAAAAAAAAAAAAAGCTTTATGTAACAATTAAACACTGATAAAATATTAAAATACCTTGTGGTCCTTGTAGATTCATACTTGTGACCTTTCATTTTTCACCCATTTTGTTACTACTGTCAGCAAAGCATGCAGTTTGCTCAGCTCATCCTCCTTGGCACTGACAGCTATGTAAGAAATGTTAACTGGTCACCCTTTATGGATGTATTTTCGGACCAGTTACAGAAAGCTGTACCCATTACTGCAACTTATTCACACCCCATCTGGTATAAAAGGAGAAGCTACAAAGATTCCCCACAAAAAAGAATAAATGATTTTCAAGCTTGTTTTACTGTTAAAGACTAAAGCAGCTTTCTCCTTCACCATAATACCTATGTCTAACATATACAGCATTAAAGGGACCCTTACTACTTGAAGCCCTTTGATTAGAATACCCCCTTGATGACCTGAATGCAAAAACAGGCTCAAACTTGATAATTAATATAAAATGTTCCGTGAAATGTGACAACTTCGTATTTCACAGACTCCCATCCTTCCTGAATAAGCTCCCTTTTCTCAATTAAACTTGTATTCAATTTTTACCATGTAGAAGGAACTGGATGACACATGGTGCCTTGCAAGTTCCAGTATGGGATCTGGAGCATCATGCTCCTCACTGGCCAGCAGGCCTTCACCAACACAACCTATGAAATCTATGAACCACTTATCTTGTCAGACCTCAATTTACTATAAAAACAACCAATTTAAATGTACCTATGTCACAAGTGACAATTTAATAAAGGTGCTTAAAAAATAAATAAAAAACACAATGCTGTGGTTGTTTTGCAACCCCTGCTTACGTTCATCCTCCTGGCTGCTTTTCTGCCTTGACTCTCCCTTGGGGCTACATAAAGAATCACTTCTCACCAGCTTGACATTGCTCTAGTTGCCTGAATTCCCAGATGTTACTTATAGATTCACTGACATGCATCTGAAATTACATATGCTTCATAAACAGTTTTGTTAAAAGCTCTAAAATTTAAAACTACACATACTCTGTATACAGCTGAATATATTTTCTAAACATTCCAGCTTGTCACAATGGGACCAAGGTCATGAGTGAAAGGAATGAACAATACCAGTTCAACCTAGCTAGTTACTAAATTATATAAATGCTTTAAAAATGCAGTTATTTACTGTGACATAAAATGTTTTGATACGACTTTCTATCCTTGTACTGTAGTTTACTTTATAATCCCAGCATTATTATTAAGTTATTTATTAGACATATAATAGTTACAATCTACTTTCATTTTAACCACTGTACACAAACTGATAGTTACACAGTATGAATTACCGGAATAAAAGAAAATGCTAACTTAATTTGTCCTGATTCAGGAGACAGACTGATTTACTTGTTATAGAAGATAAGAAAATATAGTTATAAGGGTTTGGTAGCAAACATTACACTTTTTATGGAATGGAAAAAGAAATTACAGAAGTGGTTCAGAGGGTGGCTTAATGGCTAAGGTGTCTGCCTTACAAACACAAGGTGCAAAGTTTGAGTCTCACAAGGGATAATTGGCTAGGCTTAAAATGGCTCACAAGGGTAGTTAGCTTAGTACTAAACTATGAACCTATGTTAATACTGGAAAAAAACTGCTTGTGAAATTGTGCAAATCTCACACCATAACAAGTGGCTTCACCTCTGCATATCACACCTATTACTGCTGTCCCTAACTAACATCCTGGGAGGGCCTTCAAAAAGGCAAAGTGATAAATACATTTTAGATTTGGCTAAAAGGAAACTAAATATGACGGGAGTTTGTCTCAAGAAGGCATCCCATTATAGTGCATCTAAGTCAGAGGTCGACAGCTGAAACAAAATATTTAAAGAGGTATTATGTTCAACTTGGCATGGTGGATGCAACTCACAGCACCCACACCAAGACATACAGATTTTATGCAACTTATGCCCTGTCATCATAAGTACCTGATTAGGGTTTCCATATATTTTATTTCACCAGAACACTATTGTCATTAACACTTCTTGTAATAGCCCAAACTTTGTTGGTCGTACTACAGTGAAATAATTCAAATCCTGGTCTGAGCAACAAATAAAACACAATAAAACATTTATTTTTATAAAGATAATTAGCTTATTATGATTTGGCAACATTAAAATTTTACTTCCAAGATGGACTTAATGCACTGGCACATGCTGTGTTGAATTAAGTACTTTTCAGTTAAACTTCATTCTTGTTTATATTGCTTATTTCAGGCTGACACATTTTTATGGAACTAATAAACTTAACATGTTTAAGAAGGATTATTACATAACAAGAAACTGGAAAAGCACTACCAGTCCAACAATGAAAGAGTTTTATAACATTGCAACTGACACTTGTCATCTGGAAATCCTAACAATTAAAGAAAGAACCACTAGACAAAATTATTAACTTAATTCTTGGATGAAACTCAAGAGACTGCTGAACAAAAGGACACAAAGCTAGAGCTAAACAGAATTTTGCAAAATAATTGTATTGCTTATATTTTAAATTGTAAACACCCTGTGAATAGTTTATGTTAGTTCTCTGTTTGCTATTGTTTTCAGTCTTTTATTTATATATGTAATTCTCATTAATCAAATGTAAAGTTATTCATTTATACATTTAATAAAAACATTTAGGAAAAAAGGATTATTACATACTACTAACATTTTTTTACTCATAATATGTTGATGCCTATTATTATATCAGATGAATAAATTAAATTAATCTGCTATATGGTAAATTTACTGTTAATTAAATTAATAGGGTAGCAAGCTTACATAAATGCCAAATCTGTCAGGTTTTGTATTTTTTCACATTCTGCCATTAGCCTGTGTCATGGCTGAAAAGGGTCCATGAGAGATCAGACCACTAACCCTGTCAGCTGACAATAAATGCAATGAATAAATAAATGAAAGACAGCAGCAGGACCTACATCACCTAACAAGACTGTTAGGAAGTAACTACAGAAAAAGTACAGGCCAGGAATTGCAAGTATCAGGACTTCTTAATTGCTGTGAATGGCAGAATATAACAAATCACAGACATTAAAACACCAAGCCCAGCAGAAGTTATAACAACAGTTGTGTGTGTTCTAGACTGCCGATACAAAAAAAAGTACAGTTTTGTACCTACATATGCCAAGATGAGTGGGATGTTCAACAATGATGCATCATGTCCCTTTGCTGGTATTCCAATTGCTGAATCTTTTTCCACTTTTTAAAAACCTTCTGGTGGGTGGGTGGATGGTCTTGAGCTGTTAGTAAGTACTTCCTTGGAGAGATGGAGAGAAGTTATTTATGGGATATTTATGGGCTGTTGGCTGCAGTTGAAGATTTGGATGCAGTGTTTCAATGCATGTGTTGTCAAAAGTAGAGGCCACTGAGGAGGGGCCACTGAGGGAGGGCCCACCTCTGGTAGTGACATGGTAGTAGAGTGTTGGGTACCAGTGTTGCTAGTATGAATCCGGAGCTATTTCCTTATGATTGGGCTCTCTTTTTGATCTTTCAGTATACTAGGTGTATCAGTGGCAGAGTGGGAATGCTAGGATGGCTAGGGTGACCAGTTGTTGAAGAGCTTTTCTATTTTCCAATGTTTTGATGGTTGGTATTGTGCAAAATTCTGTAGAAAGAGGTGAGGAAATTTGGCAACAGGTCCACTTTGAGTTTGCCCCCCAAATAAGATGTGCCTCTGAAGGCTCTTCGGATGTTGGATCTTCCCTCCATCTGTGAAATTCCTGCTTAGGTCATCCTGTTGTCCATTGTCTTTAGGCTGTCCGCCAACAGACTGGGTTTCTGGATTTAAATGCAGTGATTTCTGTCAGTCTCCAGTCTGCAAAGGGGGTAAGCAGGGGCGCCCCCTGCTTGTTGGTGTTGTACCACATCACAGTGGTGTTGGTGTGGTCTCATTAAATAAATGGCTGGAGCTGTGTTGATGAGCCTGTTGATGCATTGGCTTATGGGCCACTTTCCTTTTATTTATTTGCTTTTTTGTTCTCCTTTGTTGTAGATTGTCCTCCCCCAGCATCCCATCATACCTCTGAAGCCTAAGGTCTGGTCTACTGTGTTATCTGTCTGTGTTTGAATGACATACCTGTGAATGACATGTGTGAACCTTGGCTCACCGAGGCCCCTCCTAGGAATCTTGTAGCATGGAATTGAATTCCTTTGATTGTTGTGAAGTTGTTGCTTGAGACCAACCAAATGCTTGAATGGCCATTGAAGCTTTTTCATGTGTAGTTTTCAATGGGGGGATGGTAGAATGCAGGGATAGCATGCGGGCCCAGGGATGTAACCCAGGGCCTGTAGGATTCCCCTTGCAGTCATCTGTATGGGTTTTGCTTGAACTTCGAAGTAATGAGGTCTTGCCTTCTGTAGCTGTCTGGTTGGCTCCTAGATCTGTATTTGCCTAAGAAGATTGGCTGCTGATGGCTGGAGTCTGCTGTTCTTGACTGAGATTGACTGTGAATGAAGTAATCCCAGTGTTGACATCAATTTTTTTTTTTAATCTTGTTGTTTGTCGCTTGTATGGAGGCAGGTAGTCCAGTAACGGGTAAATTAGCATACCCTGGTATGGCAATGAGCCATTACCGGCGCTTCAGGCATGCTAAAATGCAGCCAAATGTAAAGATAAGAATTGTGGCGTTGAGGGCCCTGCATAAATCTCTTGAGGCCTTCAACAGCTGGTAATGAAAACCTGCCGTCTTCTAGGGACTCATGCAGGTGCCTTCCTTCAGCCAAAGGCATCAGCCCAGACTCTCCTTGTTCAGGGGAAATCCAACATGTAGAGTCAGCATTTTGAACTTTGCATGTTCATGAGAAAGGTGTTTAATGCGGACAAGTATTGTATCCAGTCCATTGGATTCTGGAAGTCTAAACAGAACAATCTTAAAGTCTTGTTCTTGTTTCTGTGTTCTTTTTGTGCTTGTCTTCTATTGCTTATCTCGAGTCAGCAGAGTGATTTTGTCAGATAGCTTCTGCCTTGTTGATTTGTGGCATGCCTTGGAAATAGTTTCCAAATCAGCAGTATGGGCCCTGAATAAATGGGAATGAGTTCTGGGACCTGTAATACCTACTGGCTTGGCTGGAGCAGGAGGAAGAGAATCAGGAAATAGCTAGGTCATAATGATAAAATATAATCATCCAGAACATCAAGGAGGAATAGCTAAGGCCTGTGCTGAGGCTTTGAGAAGAAAAGTCCTGTCCTAGTTTCCTAGATCAGAATATTCCTGAACTTGCCACTGAAAAATGTTCTCATGGTGTGCAGAACTTCCCCAAAAAAAGATCTCAGGAGGAGGAGGCGAAAAAGGGAAATCTTCTCATGGATCCGCTCATAGGTCTGGTCTGGAAGAGCTCTTCCTGGCTATCAGAGAATACTCAGCCTGAGAAGGGAGTAGGGTCAGAGGGTTCAACAGAGGGCCTACCAGAGAGGCTGGGGGAGGATGGTCAGGGGATGGGCCTGAACCTCTATCATGGAAATAACAGATAACTCGTTTCCAAAACATCACATAAAGGGAATTTTGAATCCTATTACTGATAAACAAGAAACTTCACTCTGACTGCAAGCATTCTAAAAATGTTGATTTTTATACACTGCTGTACTCAGAGTCACAAACACTAAGTGGCAAAAACAACTTGGACAAAACTTACACATAAATATTAAATACAAATTAGAAGACTCCTTATTTAATCATGAACTATAAAACCCCATTAAAAAATAAGCACTACAGGTCTTGTTGACATTAGGCTATATAAAGCACTGCAGTGATGGACACTTCCACTTTTATTAGAAACATATACCCCAGTATCAGAGGAAACTACAAATATGATAGAGAGGTCTAGAAAGCTGCACCAAAGTATCATAGAAAACATGCTGCTTATTTTACACGCTTGATTATATCAATTATGTTTTTTTTCCTCATGCAGTGATATGGTTCAAGGCACTCCCATTTCCTACCCTAGACCTCCTGCCATTCCTCTATCACTCCCTTTTTGCCACCTATACAAGGGAAGGTAGCCCATACTAATCTACTGCAGATGTATAATGGTGCCAGAGGCCCAAAGACAATTAGTACTTTTGCCTTTTTTCACCTGCCTCCTTGCCCTGTCTGCACAGCATCCCAGCAGACTTAAAGATGTAAACTTCTATACATGCTAAACCAAGGTTTAACTGTATGTCTGCAGAGTAAGATTGCACTGGAAAGCTACATGTTTAAAGTGTTTGTGTGTGTGTGTGTGTGTGTGTGTGTGTGTGTGTGTATATTCAAAACGTACAAGAGCAACAATGTCATTTAGCCAATGAATCCCTCAGTGGTGCCACAGTTTCCACTTGGGATGACAGATCACGTCAATATTCACTGTATCTTACCCTTCAACCTACCTGCCACTGCCAGCAGTACTGATCAAAACTCTTAAGTGGCAACAATGTAGGATGTAAAAGCTCAGTGTCTGCACGCTAGCCTTATTACAGTATTAATACAGATAACATAATATTCAAGATAGTCATGGGAAACAAATAACATAGTTTATTAAAAAAATCTAGATTTACATACAAGAAAAATGAATAACACCAAAACAGCATTATTTATGCAATATAAAATTAAACCATCAGACTAAGCAACCATTTACACTTTTAAGACTCCAAACTGGGAAGGTAATCAGGACCATCTGCTGGCACTGTGCACTGCATAAATTGTAAATGCCATAATTCTGCTGCAACACCATCAGTTAACATATCAACACTTATATCATACCCAGTACAACTTTAAAGGGGGAGACTAAATAAGGATTCCCTTTGTCCACTTTATTTCTTGTAATAGCACTGACCCCCCCCACCCCGCCTCAGAAAGTCAGGGTTTCTGGAACAATATTTGGCTCTATATCTCAAAGCCCATTAACACAGTGCAGTTTTGTCAGTGACGATCTTTTCTTTATCCAATATATGGAAACAGCCTTTAATAAGATGGGAGAATCCTGATGGAGTTTGTAACAAAAATCAGCATTAATATACAAAGCTGTCAGAAGTTGAAACGACCCAACAACTGTAATGTTTACCTCGCTATCTACAGCTTGTTGAGGAGCAGATAATAATTGAACATTTGTTGCAGTTTGGAACAAAAAACTGGAAGCAACTAAAATGACTCTTCTGTCAATACCCTTCCATATATTAGAGTCAGTGCCCCTTAACCCTCTCAACAAACTGCTAAAACTGTGGCTGAATTCTTATAAACCCAAAACCTTGGGGTTCGTCTTCAGCATCATATGTATACTACTGACAATAAGGTGGGGAGACTGGGATTTCTGACTTTAAAAATATTTAGTCCAACTGTCATTATAAAAATGTACTTTAATGCCTTGATCCAATCAGAAAAAAAGCTACATGCAGAACCAATACGTGTATTTGAAAGTACTGACCTAGCTATTCTCACCAATCTTTTAAAAATGGCACTGTGCATTAAAAGCTGCAGTACCATCAGTAAACTGCCTAGACAGTCATTCCTCTTATTTGAATACTATTCTGTAGTGATACTTGTAATAAAATACAACACCTTCTTTCTCCACATTGTGGGATGAGATGAATATCTTTAGTCACTAGTTTACTTGTTAAACCTGATGGCTAAATGGAAAAAAAGTTTTAATCTTACTCCAGGCATGGCTGAGAAGGTTTGCTGGCTAATTAAATTTATTTATTTAAGTTTGATGACCAGGGAAGTCCACTGGGCCAAGAAGAGCCCATTTTCAGTGGAGGCACAGGGAGAAAAGCTCCACAATAATTGCAAGCTACATTTCACATGTTACAAAAGGACACAGTTCATACAGCTAATTAAACATTTACAGATAAGCTCTGTGATATTTGCAATCGGCTTGTCACAATGTTACAAAAATGAAAAAATATAATTCAATACAGAAATTTCAACATATACATAAAGTGAATATTTTTGTTATAAACTCAATTGTAGGTTTAACATTTCAAAATATGTATAGCTACTAGTCATTAGTAGGTTAGGAAAATATTATGCATGGAGAGGGTAATAGTATAATTCAGACAGTACAATAGATATTACAGAGCAAATTAGTTTTTGGTAGGGGAGGGATTGTTTTGGGTGGGATGAAGTAATAGTAGAGGTAGTTGGATGAGTCAGTGCAAGGTGGAATGGGGGGGGGGGCAGGTTTAAGTTAAATAAGAAAGAGAGTCATATAGCCAAGTTAATTAAATCACATATACATTATCTGAATTCCACTAGAATTTCTATTTCTAACTTGTTTGTCAATATACTAAAAATACAAGGGCATTTTGCTTCAAATTAATCTTTGATTAAGAAATTATTACAAAGAGGGGACAAATATGCAGTCAAATAAATAGTGTAACTGTAGTGTGTTTGATAACCTTAGCATTCAGATGCACATCAAAGTCTGCACAGAAGTATACCTCAATGCACAAAAGGACCATGTACAGTACTGAAAAACACAGTATACCATCTCTTGAACAAAACAGCACGCACAAGGTAAGAGCATAAAGCCAGCAACTCAGTCAAAGAAAGACATACAATACAAACCAACAAAACAAGGAAGAACATGACTGCAACACAACAAATTGCTCACCAATGCAGCTAATGGGAGTGCAATGCACCCATGTCCTATGACTGCTGCAGTGGTAGCTCTGTACATGAGATGCTGCACACAGGTGCTTTCAGGTATAACTACTACACAGCTCTCTATACACTCAGAGGCAGCACGACCATTTCAAAAATGAATAACCACACCTCTGATCTTCCTCTGCTAGATCTCCATGCATACAGGCACTGGGAGCTAGAGTAAAGCCAAAATGTCCCCCCAGAATGTGTGCACATTCTACTAAAATGCAACCAGCTGAAATGTCCATAGCAGCATTAGTACAGATGACAAAGTACCATAACAGATGTTTGAATGGTCAGTGCTACAGTAGCCCTGACTATGTGGATTATATCCTGCACAAGATATAACAGACGGACAGCTTCCAGAACTTAAAGATGCCTTTTGCACACCCAAACCATTATCAACTTGAGCAGAGCTAAATAAAATCAATGGTTTGGGTGCCATGTCCTTCACAGCACTCTTTTTGTAGGATTTCAAGGACTGATGGTTCGCTAACCATTTTCATGGGTAGATAAGTTCCCTTCAGGGAAATAAATTTCCACATTTTATTTTTTATGACAGAAATGTGTTTTTTTCCGTGAAATAACTTAATTAAAACTTACCATAACAGGAGATGTTTGAATAACCACTGCTGGAGTAGCCTACACTATACAAATCGATTACCATAGCTTATAAAACCTGGGAAGTGGAAGGAGAAGGATCCAGAAGCCCTAGAGAATGACTGTAGCAAAGCTTGACATAGACCTGGAGAAGGAATGTAGTTCATAGTGCTTTGTAACATATATACAGAGGTTATTGCTTCTAAAATACTTCTAGATTCTTACCATTCCTAAAAAGCCACAGACAAAGCCAAGGCGCTGGTAGAATGTGCCTTTACCCTGACTGGAAAAGTTTTGTTGTGGTGGGAATAACACAATTGCCTGCTCTGACACAGGCTGTCCATTCTTACCTTCACAAGAAATGAACACATGATCAGAAGTTCTGAAAGATTTTGTTCTGTCAAGATAGTACCTGAGTTGTCTGTGGGCATCCAAGGTATGAAGTGCCCTTTCTCCTTCATTTCAAGGTTCAGGGAAGAACACAGAGAGATGGATAGTTTGACTTAAAGTAAACTCGGATACCATTATAGGCATAAAAGGAGGATTAGTTCTCAAAGAAACCTTGTCACTGTGGAAAATGAGATAAGGTTGACCTATCATAAGAGCTTGCAACTCAGATACTCTTCTTGTAGAGATCAGAGGAACCAGTAAAACTGTTTTCCATATTAAGAAAGTCAAGTCAGTCAGATGAGCTGGTTCAA
Source organism: Protopterus annectens (assembly GCF_019279795.1). Classification (NCBI taxonomy): domain Eukaryota; kingdom Metazoa; phylum Chordata; order Ceratodontiformes; family Protopteridae; genus Protopterus; species Protopterus annectens. The sequence goes on from NC_056737.1 coordinate 644,222,938, forward strand.
ATGGAGCAAATGGTTGCTTCTCTAACATAAAATTAAGATCCAAAGGAGAAGCCACCTGTTTTCTTGGTGGTCTCTTATGCAATACCCCTTTAAAAACAATTTGGCATGAGAATGCCTTGAAAGAGGGCATCCATGGGCAAACATGGTGAAATGGCTGATAAACTAACCTTGCCAGAAGAGCAAGACAGGCAACAGGAAAGTAACACACAAAGACATTGTAAAACAAGAGAAACACAAACCCTAAATGGGTGCTGGCTATGTTGCTGGCACCAACTAGAAAACTTTTTCCAGTTGCCAATATACAATTTTCTAGCAGCAGGCTTTTTTTGCCTTCATTAATACCTGCTGTAAGTCCACAGTAAACAGGTGCCAAAAAGGTATTAGAACCCTATCAACCAGGTAGCCCAGTTGACATTGTTTGGGGTTGAGATGTATCAAACACCCAAGTTCATGTGTGAGTAAAGTCAGTCTGTGAGGAAGCTTATGGTAATTGCCCCTGACCAATTCGAAAAGAAGGGAAGACCACTGTGGCCTGTCCCAGGAGGAGGTTAACATAATTGTGGGATTCCTTCTGAATTTTCAGAAGTGCCCTGGACATCAGTGAAAAGGGTGGAAAAGCATACAGGAAAATCCCTGTCCAAGGAAAAGAAAAGGCATCTGTCTTCCAGACCTTCTTGCATGGAGACCTGGAATAGAATTTTGTCATATGATTGTTCAAACAGAAGGCAAGAAAGGTCTACTTGAGGAACTCCCCAAAGATGGATCAAATTTTGGAAGGCTCCCTGATTTAATTTCCTTTCTCGAGGGTCTGCCTTTGTTCTACGCAGCTTGTCTGCCACACAATTTTGCTCCAATGGAATGAAGGAAGCCTGTAAAGTGCGACTGTGCTGTAAAACTATATCCCATGTTAACATGGCTAGTCTGCACAGGGGTTAAGGCCCGAAATCTCCTTGACTGTTTAGGTACCACATCACTGTGGAAGTGTCCATAACAGCTTGAATTGGTCCTGTTGACCAAAGGTGATTGACAGTTGAGTGCCCAGATAGGGTAAGCATATCTTTTTATTTATATGTTTCTGACAATCTTTGTTGTCCCAGATACATTGCAGTTTTACCCCCTTTCGCGTTGCTCCCCAAGCAAAGTCTGAAGCGTCTTTGAAAACTGACTACTTTGGAGCAGAAGGGGAGACCTGGATTCATGGATATTTGATGCCTCCAACAAATGATTTCTCTTCTCACAAATCTCAGAAAAGATAATGGGTGTCGGTGCTGGGACCAAAGGCATTTCAGATACCACTGTACCTTTCTAACATGGAGTCTTGCCAGAGGTATCAATGGAATCATTGATGTCATGAGACCCAGAACCTTGAGGTACTCCTCCGCAGTGATCTAAGTCTAAGTGGAAAACCCCTAGAAAAGATCTAAATATAGATCTATTTTTTCCAACAGAAGAAAAGATCTTTGTACTGAGGTGAACAGCAGACAGCCCAGGAACTTAATCCTGTATGACTGAGTCAAAAAAGACTTTTGAATATTCTCTTGGAATTCCAGCTTGCATAGATCTTTTACCCAAGTGAGAGATTCCAGACACTTTCAGAAAAGACTGCAGAGTTTTCTAAATATAGAATAATGCGGATACACTGTTGCCCAAAATGTGCTATACCTGAAGTTGTACACTTTGTGAACACCCTTCAGCAGTGGATAGTGCAAAAGGTAAGGCAGAGAACTGATAATGTCATCCAGACACAAAACCTTAAGAAACATCTGAAGTTTGGATGGATAGGACTGTGATAAGAATCTTTTAAATCTAAAGTTACCAAAAACAGATCAAAGTAAAAAAAAGGGCAACAGGTTGTGTAGTGAAACCATCTTAAATTTGGACACTATCACAGACTGGTTTAATATAAAAAGTTCCAGAACTGGTCTCCAGACATTTGCTTTCTTTGGCACCTGAAACATTCCTGAATAATGGAAGTAGGAACCGTTTCTATTACTCTCTGAGAAAGAAATGTGCTATAGCAACATGCAATAAGTTGCCACAACAGCTAAATGGACTCAGAGATAAAAACATCAAGCAGAAATGGAAAAGGACCAAGGGTCCAACTGTTTCAGAGTTTGTTTGTGTCTTTCGGCTTTTCCCGGTTAGGGGTCACCACAGCGGAACTCCGGTCCGCTAATGATTGGTAGTGGATTTTTATGTACCGGGTTACCAGCCCTGACGCACAACCTTCAACGAAGGCACGCCCCATTCACGTATGCCTCAACATAGAAGATGCTCTAGCTGAGAATCGAACGGGACAATGTCTTGCTATGAGGCGACAACGCTACCGCAGCACCACCACCGCAGTTGCAACAGTCTCATAGAGTAATATTCTTTATTAAATAAACAACAAAGCTTTTGAGCCTACACAGACTCTTCCTCAGTGTTAAACAGTTACTAACTTCATTACATACATTTATATAAAACTTCAGCCTATAAAATCACAAGTAAAGATCATGTGACATAAAAACACAACAAGCAGCAGAAATAAATGATTCAAAACAATTTATAAATATATAAAGTAAACGCTTACAAACCTGCTGAGTCATTAAAAAGCATATACAGTATAATATATAAGATAAACACTTAAAATAAGTAGTCATAGTTTAGGTAACATAACTATGTTTATCTTTTAGCAAAGGTTTTAAAACTATTTTTTTGCTTTTAATCCAGGCGGCTGATCAGCTTTAAAGAAGTTTATCCACTTACATTCCATGATCTCTGTTATGTTTTTTTAGATCTCCTCCTCTATTATTTGGATATAACTTCTACAAGACCCTGAATTTAAAGGAATGGTCATAAATCTGTTGTATATTTAGAAAGAGCATTGCTATCAATCTTCCTACGGATATCAGATAAATATGATGCAATTCTATCTTTCAAGTTCTTATTAGTTTTACCTATATAAAAACAGCTACATTTCTCACAGTTCACAAAATAAATCACATTTTCCATTGTACAGGTGTCAAAAGTGCTGAACATAAAAATCTGATTAAATACAGGATGTATGACTTCTCTTTCTAAGATAATATATTTACAAAAAGTACAATTATAACAGGGGACAGTAGATCGACTACTAACCATAGCAGTCTTTATTTTTTAGCTTAAAATCTTTGTAGCATAAAAACTGTTTAAGATTCTTTTCTTTCTTAAATATAAAGTGAGGTTTTTCATCCACTATCTTTTTAACTTCATTATCAGATTCTAAAATAGTACAATATCTTTCTATTATAGATTTAATTTGGGGAGTACGTCTACTATATTTAATAACATAACCTGCAGACCTAGTCCTTATCAGGAGTAGTCCTTTTCTCTTAACCAAATCATTACCATACAGTTAGGTTTTCCTGATATTTCCCTTTCTGCTTTAACAAAATGCATTCCATCTTAGATCATCTTAGGTTTATAGCAGTGATGGCGAATCTTTTACATTCAGCATGCTAAAAATTTGGAAAATGCCTATTGACTCTGCTGGTGCCCCCCCAATAAAAATAAATTAAATAAATAAATAAGTAAAACAGCATAACTTTCAATATATCAGGGATAAATTTCAACAGGTCAGGGAGAAATCTAGAAATAAGTGACATGGACAGTTTTAAACTACTGGTACTATTAATTTGGGACAATGACAGAAAAAACGAACTTGAATGAATATACATTTTCTGAAGTAAAATAAGTCTATAAATCTAATTATTGTCATTAAGTGTAAAAAAATCACCAGTTTTAGGACGGATTGAGAGGAACGTAGAACAGCACATACTTAGAAATTCAGACTACTTGCCCTTTGCAGAAGTGTATCCACAAAGAGAAAACAATGATGGCACTGACCTTTGCAGACTCTATCGAGAAAGTATACCAAAACAGTCTTTGGGGTTAATAACTTCCTTACCTCTGCAAGTGTGTTTGTTGTTGAACTGGCTCGTGGCACAAAATAATTCAGTGCACTTCACACAAGCAACAAATGCAAAAGCAGTGTCTTTGGTAACTTGGGTGCTGGTGATCACTGGCGTGTCACCTCTGACACGCATGTCATAGGTTCACCATCACTGGGTTATAGCTTCTTATAGAGAAATCAGCAGCCATATTATTTAGTTCCTGAGAAAAAACATCATTATTATTCATATTTAATCTACTAGCCCTTAAAACTGACTCAACATTTTTATAAACATGCCTTGGATGCATGCTGTTAGCATGAACATATCTTGTTGTCTGCACATTCCTTTTATAGATAGTTGTATCAAACCTTCCACTGGTTTATATAATATTTAAATGAGCAATTAAATGAAAATTTTAGGAAGTGAGTAGTTTTATGCAAATTATTCACAAACATTTCAAATGTTTGTTGTACCTGACCAAGTAAAAAGACATTAACAAAATGTTTGTAAAGATAAGACTTTCATTGTGCTGTAGAACAGGAGGGAACAGAGAAGTTTGGTCTTGTTGATGTGGAATAATTGCCTGGAAAGGAGTGATTTCTTCCCAATGCCATCTGTAACCTTCCTAAATCAGTCTCAAAGCCCATTTGAATGAAACAATCTGTTATGGAGGTTCAGACTTTCAGAAAGGGATAAGGGACTGTCAGGATGGGAAGGGGGGACAAGGTCCTAACATAGTCATTCTGATTTATTTGACTGTTCTATATTCTGGTGTGGGGGGGGGGGGGTCCTGCTTTCTTTTTGGAACCTCCCTGCCATTGTTTTTTAAATGTCTTCTTGCCAGCGTTTTGCTGAGACTGTTTTTGTTTCTTGCCAAAACTGAATGAGGGTTCAAAATAAACCTTGGAAATTTTAGAGAAGGAGGGCGGAAAACTGACAAATTCCCTGTATTGGTTTACCCCTCTCATCATATTTTTGATAACCTCTGCAGCAGAGAGATACAAAAACCAAATCTCTACTCAAAGGTGAATTTAAAATCTCATTTTTTTTTATACCACCTGGGAGGTTCTGAGAATGTAGCTAGGCAAACCTCGTCAACATAATACCAGGGGCAACAGCCCTGGATGTAGTGTCTACACAAACACACTTTAAACAATGAGAAGCCAGTCACCTGAGAAACAGAAGAAACTAAACCACACAAAGCAGATGTTTCCTCACAGGAAGGAACTGCAGATAAAACATTACTCATACTTTCATAATTATTTAGAATACATTTTTAACACATGAGCCTGACAATTCAAAATTCTAAAATTAAAGTTATAGAAGCATACGCTTCTTTCCTCCAAACTTATCAATTATTTTACCATCCCCTGTCAGACTGGGAATAATGAGAATTAACAAAATGCTTGGCAGCAGCTGGACCGAATAAACTAATACCTGCTGGATAAGCTCTGGGATGACTGTATAGACACCTGAGAGACAGAAGAACTTTGTACATGACATCTGCTTTCTTAGGTACAGTAGGTTGTCTATCAGGGAAACTACATGCTGTGACAAACGCATCCTCCAATGCTGGCAGCACTGAGGGGGATGGGAAGAGGTTCTGGAAAGTCTAGTTGTAATATTTCATAGTATTCTCTGATGGATTGAGAAACCTCAGTGTTCGCCCACTGAAAACACTTGCACTTTTTGGAAACAGAATCCTCAACAGGGAGATTCAGGTAACATGCTCTCCTCTGAGTCTAAATCACATTTCTGAGGAGAAAAACCTGTATCTGTCTCATCACATTCCTCCACAGATTCAATTTCCTGAATCTCTTCAGGAAAAGAGGAATACCTTTTTATCTTATCAAAAAAACACCAAATAAGAATGTCAAGTAGCCAGTACAAGACCCCAAGACAGGCTTTACTTATGATTTATTTGTCTTTGTTGACAGGGAAATTCACACTTGGCAAAGCCCATTTTCAGTGAAGGCCTGGAGGTTAAGGCTCCATCACAGTACATTTATGTTAACAAGTGAATTTAGACAGTTTTCAGAAAAACAACAGTTGCATTTTGCAGAAAAAAAGAAAACAGTTAAAGACAGGTATAGACAGTAAAGAATTTACATTAATATATATTAGTGTATACAGTTATGGTACACACTAAATTCTTGCAAGAAGTAAATTAATTTATAAACCAAATAGTAATAAAATAAACGGAGCAGAACACATAAGTACTAAGCGCTTTCATCCATCCAGATTATGGGCATCTTCAGAGTACTGAAGGCTTCACTCAAATACAATTTAATTAAATATGCTTGTTAATCAAGTAAACTAATTACTTTTTTAGCTAATTACACAACACCTCTAATAAAACAATTAAACAAGCAGTAAAAATAATAATAATAATCAAGCTGTTCATCTCAAATTAGTAGTGTATGGGGGTACAATTGTTACACTTAATTCAACCTAAAACTAATTCAGAATGTGAATTTAAATTTATATTTTAATTCTGTACAAAGGTAATGAACTTAAAAAATAAATTCATCTAATAGTTAAAATCAATAAATAAATAAATTGGTAATTGAAGTCATTTGTATAATCATAGTAATAATAAATATATCATAGATATAACAAATACCATATGAATATAATACATTATTAAAAATACTGTAAAACAATAAATTGTTGAGTGTGCATAGTGCAATCTAATAAATAACACAATAAAACATATATATATATATACTATGTAGAAATGATCGATAATAATAAATATTATATATAATAAATATATATAAAAAATGCATATTAAAATTACATTAAATGCAATATGACTTGGTGCATTGCTGGCATTAAGTCTTAACTGCCACAAGCATTCTTTGGCCTCAAGTAAATTCCTATCATCACCTCCCTTGTTATTGTTGTAAGGAATCCTATTAATAACAAAAAATAGAAATCTCTTAAAATCTTTACATTTAAGGCTATGTGTATATAAAGAGTTCATCATTTTTCTGTTTTTTATATCTCTATTATGCTCCATAATGCGGTCTCTAAGCTTCCTAATAGTTTTCCTACATAATAAGCCAGACAAGATATGCATGAAGCCAGGTAAACCACCATTTTTGTGATGCAATTACAGTAACCTGGACATTTAATAGATCTGCCATAATTCTGTACCGCTACATAGGGGCCATCATTTACATATTTACACAACACAACTGTAAAACGAACTAGGTCCCAAAGAGTAAAGAAAAGAAAGGCAGGAGCACTGATAACAATCCAATAAACTCTTCACAACGGGATTCACAAAAAATCTTCTACATGAAATGAAAAGGTTTCTTTATTGCGATGCCAAATAGACGAACTGCACGAACAGACAACAGGATAAAACACAGTATGAATCAAGCGCTTTCACCCGTACTGTGACGGGCTTTTTCAAGATGAACCACAAGCAAGAACGGTGTGCTTATAACATACCATCAATTATAAATCAAGCAATTAGGAACCAGTTAATGGCTTGAAATTAAACAGTTCAATTTAAAGTGCTACATGCTTAGATCTTGTTTTAAAAACAAAAAGTTGCAGGTATTGTTCCATAAGGTAAAAAATGAATATGACAAGTTCAATTCACAAATTAATCAGATTACATTTTGGTTACAAAGCTAAAAATTTTGTTGTTATAAACATAAAACTAGCACCAAACATCGTGTTCTAAGTTGTTAAAAGATGTAAAAAGTTAAAATAATTGACTTTATGAATTGCTCGTCATTAAGTGCATCTTAGTGAACGTAGTTATTGTACGGACAGGTCACACTTTGCTTGCATCCAACAACTGAATGCTGGATATTGCAAGAAAATAATCAAAGATGCAAAGAGATGTAAAATAGTGTGGTTAGGAACAAAAATACATTTTATTATAAAACAAATTCTAAATTAATGCAGTATGTATTTTGGTTAATTTACACCACTGGGAATGTTAATTCTATGCGACCAGAAGACTGAAAAACAATTCATGAATAGTGATATAGTGAATGTCAAACATCACCTCAAATAAATAAAAATATATATATATAAGTCATTAAATTATTAAATAATTATGTTATAATCATATATAATAAATAAATTATACACTTCTATTATAAATAATGTTGAGTTAATAATGTTAAAAATGTTAAAATTGTTAAATGGACATTCTATAAATAAATAAATGTGGGGCACAAAAAAAATATGTATGAAAGGGATGAATAAACAATGGATAAAAAAGTACGCAGACACATGCTAACAGTGTTATAACCAAAGGAGTCAAATGACTCCTTGAGTTAAAAACCGTACCACAATTTTTAAAAACCTTGTCGTAACAAATAAGTAAGGTGAGACATTAAAACAATATGAACCAAAATTGAATCTACCTATTTGATTAATGTGATCATGTTGTTTGACCCAAATGCTTTATAAATCTCAAACAGTACAAAATTACATTATATCAAATAAATAATAGTAGTACAGAGTACAGTACAGAGACCGCATTTACTCATTTTAGACATTTTGTATAACTGATTATTATTGTTACTCTCCAGATATTCTTTTAAATTCTTACCTCTACTATAAGTGATCTTAGGATAATTACCTAAAATATTGATAAATTCCACCTTATTAGTAAACACACTGGCCCATGTCTCATGTAATATGTTAACTATTGAACAAGAGGCTTCATTATAAGGTAATATAAAGGCATCCTTTTTGTTCATAATTTTAATATTAGTTATTTTTGATGAGGCATTTTCTTGTCCAAATTTAATATTTAATTATAGATTTTAAGAGATTAGGTAAAGTTTGGGTTTCATTTTATATATATATATATATATATATATATATATATATATATATATATATATATAAAATTAAGAATTGATGCATGATTTTGCATTGTATTTTTTTTTTAAATAATATATATATTTTAGGATGTAAATGATTGTATTTAGTTATAGGTTTATCCATTATGTTTTGAATATTCTAGGAGTTTGGCATTTAGAAATTCTATTTCCCACTTTTCTGCAACTGAGCATGCTCCAAACTGAATTAGATTTCGGCGCACTTTTTTGAATTATCAGAAGTTTATAAAAGGAAGTGATGTAATAAAGTCTTTTGTCTGAGGAAGTTTAAAACTTTTAAACGAAAGCGCTTACATATATCTGTTTTTGGCGGGTTTTTTTGGTGTTTTAAAAGTTCATTTATTTGGCTGTATAAGTCTCGTTTCATTATTAAATTGGATTTATTTATCTGGCTGGTGGCTTTTCGTTCATATTTGTTCATCAGTTTGGTCGTTCTTTAAAATGTCTTAAATTAATTTATAATTTCCAGTGAAAATGGAGCAGGAAAAGATTTAAATTTATTTTTCTGCATCTTTCAGGCAGGAAAGTTAGGACACATACAGTTTTTAATGGCAGCAACAGCTTCCCCAGGGAAGGGCACAATACTGTGGTTAAAGCAAGGGCACCTTCCCTGCCCCTCTCCCAACACAAATAAAAGTGTCTCTTCCTTTGCCTACTGAGGGGAACCCAAAAGCCATAGAGGATGTGGCTAACCCCCAGTCCATAGTGGCTGTATGGGCAACACCAGAGGGATATGGGAAAAAAAGAGGAGTGGTCTGTGGAGCCAGCTTTGGCTACAGACAAGACACCCACCTGTGGCTGAGTCAAATTGCTAACTTGCTGTGGTGGCAAAGACTGTTTAGTTAACTTCTTTTTGTGGCTGGAAGAAGGACTGACCATGGAAATGGTAGTTTTTTCCATGGTCAAGTCAAAAACAGTGCCGGTTTCCCAAGCTAAGTAGCACAAGCTGATAAAATTTCAAGAATAGAATGAAGTCACTTCCCCCAATAAAAACACAGTAAAAGCATTCCAATACGCTTTGGCAGCCTCAAAAGGTAATTCAAGTACAGTTTCTCCACAGGACAATGGTCTTAGAATGTTTAAATCTACTTTCAAACTTTCAAACACAAAAGTGCGCTCCAATTTGAAAGTGCAAACTCACATGGCAGTCAATAAAAACACATATTCCAAGCTTAAAATGTACTTTCCTACACAGGAAAGTAAGTTTGAAATATTAAAAAATCATATGTGGAGGTCTTTTCTCCAAAGGGAACTTATCTGCTCAGCAATGGAAGAGCACATGCTGACTGTGGATCCCTGAAAGTTGGCAGAAGAGTGCTGCTCTCTCTTTGGCAGCAGGACAGCTCTCAAAGGCTTTGTGCCCAAAGTTGTCCTTTAGTCAGCTCAGCATGAGCTGCCTGAGTGTGTGGAAGATGCCCTGAAGCTTTGGAAGTTGGATGGCTATAACCCATACAGCTAAGGCTGCTGTAGCAGTAATCAACATGAAGAGCATAAAGTGTTTTTACAGACTGTCACGTGATGTTTAGACACTTTCTACTGTGAAGTGCATCTTTTTATTTTCGTGGAAAAATATTGTTAAACTGGTACAGAGAAAACATTTATGATTATAACAGCAGCCACTGGAACTGAATCCATGGAATAAGAACATGGAATGGCCTCAGTAGTATCACCCCAAACTGTTTCCTATCATAAGATTCAGACCTGCTAGTGTGAGCCCTACACTTTGAAAAATAAACTGCGATTCAAACAGAATAACTCCAAATTCTGAAACCCTGCTACTACATCTTTGAAGCATTTTTACAGAAAAGCAAGGCTGTGTCCCATACACCCTCTAATTACCCTCTAGGAGCCATAATCGAAACTCCTAACGATGTGGACATCCTACAAAAGTGCCTCACTGAGACAGATGCCTGGTATCAAAGCCATGACCTCAAGCTCAATGCCAAAAAGTTCATCGTCATCCCCTTTGGTAAAAACTCTGTACCCATGAACTACAGCATAGGAGGTAGTATACTTAACACCAAAAGTGTGATAAGTGACCTTAGGACACAGGTGGACAGTAGTCTCTCCTTTGATAATCACATCGCCACAGTAGTCAGGAAATCCTTTTACGTGGCACACTTCATCACAAAATGTTTCTCATCCAGAAAAAAAGAGGTCATTGTTCCCTTCTACTCATCACTCATTAGACCCATTATAGAGTACAACGCTCCTTTTGGTATGTACCTCACAAGACATCTACAACAACTGGAAAGGTCGCAGAAATACCTCACAAAGACGATTACCGGCCTGAAACACATGCCCTACGCAGACTGTCTCAAAAAACTCCAGCTTTACTCCGTCGCATATCGCCTACTCAGAGGTGATCTCTGCCTAACATACAAAGCTATGTCAAACCCAGAGCTGTTGGACATGCTCCACTTAAAGAAATCCCAATCCCTCTGAGCTACACGCTCTAGGGACCTAAACCTTGTCACCACAATAAACAGAACATGCTGGAGGGATAGATTCCTGTCCCAGAGACTTCCCATACTCTGGAATAAACTACCTATCTATATCAAACAAAGCTCCTCATTAGCACTTTTCAAGAAAAATCTTGATGATTGGATGGGAAATAGGAAATTCACCCTGGGGATCACCTCTGTGGCTCTGCTCGACAGTGGCACAGGAAAATAATTTTCTTGGGTGGCAAAGGCCAGGGTACCTTTTTGGCTGGGCTTGTATAGGCCCCAGGGCCGATAGCCTAGTACCTACCTATGAACCTATGTTCAAGTTTATACTTATTTCCTAAGCATTTTACATATTTCACTCAAGCAATGTAAAATGACAAATGACTTACAAATTCAAACTATAAAATATACAATTTGTTAAAAAAAATTCCTGCTTAACCAAACATTCCAACAAACAAAAACTGTGACAAAGGAAGAAACACTGTTACAAAAGCAGCAATAGTATAAATTGCAGCTACAATAATCCAATAATATTTGGTGCAACAATGTGAACAAAAGTCCAAAAAGGCAGCAGTGAAACAATGTCCACCAAGTCTTAAAATCTTCACAATCCAAATCTCAGAAAGGTAAGTAGGTAGGCAAACAAATGACACTCCAACATTGGCCACTTGTGAGCACTAAAAAATACAGTTGTGTTACAATCCTGCTAGCATTGGACATGCTAGATGAGAGCTATGTCAGAGTACTAAGTCTTGAGAAATTCTGCCATGCTGAAGCCCATACATCCTGAACACCAGAGAATTTTATGTCAGGATGCCAGTGGTATACAGAGTCATCAGCTGGCGTTTTCAAGTCTTTCATACCAGAGGGACCCAAATTTGGATGTCTGCTAGAGGAAGCACAACACGCCTCACTGACCTTTCTGACTAGAAAAAGATAACAACTGGGAGAAGGGGTAGTTAGTATGGTACCCATTCCAACCACAGAAGCACAGAGACAGAGGGGCAGGAAGGAGGGAAATGGTACTGCAGCACTGATCTAATAGAACATCTACAATTATGTTAAGTTTCCTTTACAAGTGCACTATGTCCTTCATAGTTAATGTTGCAGTATTAAGTCTTAGGAGGACTCACAGAACTATTTATTGAAGTGGTTGGATAAAAGTCTATGATTGGGGAAGCATGACTCTGCAGGATGGCACAGGTAAACCTGTTTTAGCTCTGGAAATGGCACCAAGGAGGTAATGCTTAGTGAAGGTTGGCACAGATGACCAAATGGCTGCCTCCTGGATAGACTGGGATGCAGCTCCTCTCAGGAATGCTGTGGTGACTGCTGTTGCCCAGGTGGAGTGTGCTCCTTCTCTGCCAAGTACTAGCTTGCCATGATGCACACAACAATATGAAATACAATAGGCAATCCATTTTACCAGTAAGCCATCTGAGCTGTGGCTTGGTTTTGGTCTGATAAATGCATGCATCCCCAGAGGTCAGCGCTTGTCAGCATGTATTAGCTCTAGAATTACCAAAGTTATCCAGGTAACAGTGGAGCGATCAAAGAAACTATAACTGATTTAATGAGCCATTTGCAGTTTCACTGTAGCGTCCATGTGCACTGAGACTTGCATGGCTTAATCTTTGCGACAAGCATTTTGGGATGGTCGGTTTCCTTTCAGGTCTTACTCTTCTTTCCTTCTGCAAATGCCACCAGTAGCTGGTTAGTCTTGTCCTATGGAGGAAAAACTTCAGTCATCTGTGACCATCCAGGGAATATAAGACACTCGTGCCTTTGTTCTGGGGCCTTATGAAGAACACTAGGAGTTGGATGGCCTGGTTCAAGGACTTCTGATACTACTTTGGTCATAAAGGAGGAATTAGTTCTCAAGGTAGCTTAAGTTCCTGTGAAAGATGAAGAAGGGTCCCCTGCACACAACAGCTTGTCATTCCAAAATATGTCTGGCTGAGGGTGAGTGCAAGCAACAGGGCAGTTTTCATGTTAGAAGTTCAGAGGTGCTGTAGCTGAAGGCTGAAAAGGGGGAAGAGACAGTTTTTTCAGTTATTAATTTAGATCTTATGCAGGGGCAGGATCTCTCCTTGGGGTGTCTGAGGTGTAAAAATCCCTTCGAGGACTGCTTCATATGGGGATGACAGTAGCAGGAGAGGACTTGAGCAGGCAAGCAGATAAAGCTGAAGTTTGCACTTTTGCACTAGAAAAAGATAGGCCTTCCTTATACAAATGAGAGGTGTATTCCAGGACCTGTTTCACCTAACCTTTGGTGGGTAAAATTCCCTTGGTTTGCATCATGAAGAGAACCTTTTCCACTTAGCTAATTAAGATATTCTTATACTCTTGTTTTCTACCCTTTGTAAGAACAGCATGTATGTCCTCAGAAAATGAGTGCTTGCATGGAATCAGGAGCAAATTATCCAAGTTGTCAAGATGAGTGTCCTCAAGCTGAGGTGAACAACAGACACTTTGTTGGTTGGTTTAATTTCTCCAAGTCTTTTGGGTTTCTAATACCATGATAGGAATGGACTTCATTCCTAAGTCAGGAAACAATTACAGTTAGTTAATGAAATCAGTATCGTTGATATTAGCCAAGAAAACTCTTCTCAGCACCCACAATGTGCTCAGAATTGCTTCCTTCTATAATTCCCATGGGGTAACATGTACCGGTAGCACACCTATTAATGACAGTAAATTCTTTTTTATTAGAGCCATTGCTTCTACTACCTTTGGAACAGTCTGGGTAACTTTCTTAAACATTTGCTATCGTTTCTGCCTGCGAATCCTGATATTTTATGACCTTGTCTCTCTCTGTATATAAGACACTGTAACCACTAGGTATAGCAAAGTACAATGACCAGTGCTACTTTTGCCTTTTTTTTTTTTTTTTATGGACTACGATATCTGGTCTTCTCGCATCTGTTTTGTGAACTGCTGATAATGGGAGATCACATGTGATATACACTTCATTCTGCATAATGCTTTGTGGTTCATGTTTCCTATGCTTCTCAGCTACTTCTATACTGTAGTGTTTGCACACTCCACAATCTAACAGTCTTACCACATTATTGTGCCTTTCAGTATATAGGTCCTCTGTCATGAGTATATCACATCCAGCAACAGGATGTGTGACTGTTTCCAGATTTTTTTTTTTTTTAACAGAACCTGTATTTGTCTGTTTCACCCACCTTTTCAATGGACTTTGTAAACCAACACGTACATAATTCACTACCCTGGGTCACCATTATTAACCTTTCATCTTTAGGTTTCAAGTCACCTCTCCTTGACCAATTCGTGCATCAAATTTTGGTCAACGTGAGGTTCTATACAGCAGATCTCTCTACTTGCCACTACATTCATGAATTTTCTACTTTTCTTTCCTTCTCACCTGGTCCTTTTCCTTATATCCTTTCCATTGCTTTTTTGGTACATTTAGTTGTATGATTTTTGTCTACTGCTGGTTTGATTTGCATTCCCACTTGACACCGAAATGTTTCTGCTAATCTAAGGAAAAACTTTATCTTGGACTCCTCATGTTTTAAAACTTTCATTATGCTTGGACCTGATGAGGTCAGCAGATGTGTATGCACTACCAGGACTTTACTGCTGATCCTTCATTTATTCCAAAATATTTATACACTCCTTCCTGCTCAAGTTCCTTTATATCACATTTTTTGCTACAGGTTGATATTTCTTGGTGCTGCAGCTTTCCTGTTTTAAATTTTGCTTCTGCACATTTATCAATAGCAAATGTCACTCTTGTGTCATCTGAGAGTTTTAACCACTTGTAATTGTGCATTCAACTCCTCATCTGATGAACTATACAGTTCAAGTCGTCCTCAAAAAGTAGAGGAGAAATCTTTAAACAAAGTTCTTCTCTCGGAGATAAACTTGTATTCACAGTCCAATGTGTTAAGTAAACAGCTTAATGGTTTAAGGGCAAGACAAAATACCAGTGGTGACAAAGAATTACTCTGGAATATCCTCCTTTTTATTCCAGGGTGAATAATCTGGCCTTTGTCATGGCTCAACTGCAAAGTGGTTTGCCACTGTTTCACGGTCAATGTAATGTAATTCAGCACTTTAGGGTATATGCTATACATCTGTAAGCATTCCTTTATCCAAGAATATGGGATGCTGTCAAATGTTTTTTTGTAATCTAGCCATGCCATACTTAAATTCTTCTTTTTTTTTTTTACAATTCTATGGCTTTATTTAGCGGCAGATGATACGTTGTTCCATATGACTTTCTTTTGTTACTCATTTGCTCTATTGCATAATTGAGTTTTTTCCCCCTAAATAACTATAAACTCAGCACCAATACCAGTATATAGTTTTTATACTGTTGGTAGGCAAGTTATTGGTCTATAATTCTTAGGATGCCTAGCGGGTTCACTCTTAAGGAGGATGATCATTTTTTCTGTTGTGAATAAGTTAGGTGTCAGTTTGGGGTCTATTTCAAGTATCAAATGGCCAAACTGTAAAAACCCATAAGGGCAAGACAATATGATTGCTGAACCATTCTGACTGACATCATGGTGTAGTGGGGATCAGGGAATTTGCTCTTTTCCTCACAGTAGAGCGATCTTGGAGTAGGTATATATAATCGTCAGGGGGTGTGGGGGTGCAGGGGGCTTGACACCCTGCAAAATCATTGATGTTATGTTGTCCTATCTCGCCTTCATTCTTACAATTATTGGCTCAGAGCTGATCCTCAGCTCCGACTCAGCCAAATACTTAACTGAAGATCTCAAACTTGGCTCGTGACAAGCAGGTATCCCACAATGCAGTGGTATATTTCCCCAGATCTCGTTTGCCGCTTTACAAGGTTGGATGCACTCATCTTGGCCGTGGCTAAGTTGTGATATTTTTTTCTATCAAAACTTGCTATTTTTGCATATATTTAGCTCTATAATTACTAAATTTAACTGGTCGTGTCTCTGCTGTTTTTAGTTAAATAGAGATAGTTTTTTCTCCCTTCAGCATGGCTTTTGCAGTTGCTTTCTAGGCCCTTTAGTATCCCGTGTAGTGGTTCTTGTTCATTGTGTGTGTATCTTCATAGCTTGTTTAAGTTAGAGAGCTATACGCCCATTTAAGTTAGAGGGCTTGTACTGTTTGATTGCTTTTGTGTGGAAATTAGAACCGTTTTTAGTTAGAGGTTCTAATTTTCTTTCTCTGGTCATTCCTATTTGTATTGTCCTTTAGTAACCTGTAGTACATTAGTCTTAGCTAAATATTTGTTGTTTGTGTTTTGCTATAGCCTTTAGGCTCTTTTTGTGAAAATGTCTAAAGAACAAAAAGAGAGAGAACACAAGCCTTCGGGCTTTAAAAAACTGTCAGAACTGCTCGCAAAAGATGTCCATCACTGATGGACATTTAGTTTGTGTTTATTGCCTTGCTGCCATTCATCTCCAAGAAGACTGCACCTTCTGTCATTCATTTAGTGCTAGAGTTCTTCAGGAAAGAAGAAACAAGCTGATTCTAAAAGGGCTCTTTAAAACCTTCCTTTGAAGAAGCCATTCATAGCTCTTCTTCGTCTCCATCAAAAAAGGATAAATCTCACCAAAGACAATCTCCAGCTACATCGGCTCAGTCGGAGTCGCCAGTCAAACTCCCAAAAATTTCAAAGGCCACTACTTCCTCGGCTCCACAGTTCTTGGCGCCGTTGGAAGTTCTTTTGGTTGATAGGCCTGGTACTTCGGCTCCAAAGCTTTCAGAGCTGCAAGATACCTCCACTCGGAGCTGGTCCATTGAAATTTTGCCGGTTTCTCTGACCTTGAAATTGCCAGTCCTCCACAGGCCTCGATCTCCTTCCATATCTTCCAGGTCTACAAGAAGTTTATCAGATGAGGACATGGAATGGGTGGTCCGTAGACTCCTCAAGTCGCCAACGCTGACCAAATTATTCTCGGCTCCCACCCATTTGATTTCGGAGTCAAATGTGCACACTGTTTTCCTCCTTCAAGCCAAGCTGGTCCTTCGGAGCCGGAGTGCTCGATACCACTTACTGTGGAACCATCGGTTCTGGGACCCCCTTCAGTGTCCGACATCTGCTTGACTCTCTTGGTGCCGTCCGGTGAATCTGGGAGCCAGGGTGCCCTGGTTGGCCCCAATCTTCTTTGGTGCCGAGCTTACCCCTCTGAGCATCAGCTTGGATTAGCATGGCTCCTACATCAGCCTCGGGTCTGATCTCTTTGGCTCCGTTGCCTTCCTCTGTCTCCTAGGAGGCAGGGGCATCTTCGGAGCCAATGGGATCCGCCTTTGAGCTGATGACCCATTCAGCACCACAGAAGGATATCAGTACTCGTCCCTACAAGGCAACGGCTACTGTCTCAGCACCACCCATTCCTCAAGACAGCAGAGACTCGGGATCCCCCACTGGGCGAACCCCTCTTATCAGAGGCCTCCCCAGAATATCCTTTTGAGGAGCCACCTCAGAAGAGAACCTGCAAGAGGAAGCATGTTGACTCCCCAGATGAGTCCATCACTTCAGACACTGACCTTGATGACTCAGAAGGATCCCAATGGTCCTCCTCTGACGATATCTCATTTGCAGATATTCTAGAGATCCTCAAGCAAAGAGGTGGCTGGCAGACCACTACCCGTTCTAATGAGGAGTCCGTGTACCTGAAAGCTTTCGGGTCTCAACCTTCAGCCTCCTGGGTGTCTCCGCCTTTGAATGAATTAATGGACCTGGTTAGTTGAAAGGCGTGGGAATCACCCGACACTACGGAACCGGTCCCTCGGAGGCCAAACAAATTGTTGTCAGCTCCTTTGGGCAAAGAATTTCTAACAAAGGGAGTATCTGTAGATGCTATGGTGGTGGCAGCAGCCACCAAGAAGGAACTTGCAAAGACTTCCTCATCTGCTCATCCTCCGAATAAAGATTCTCGAACGATGGACTGATACAGGAAGCATATCTTTTCTTCAGCGACTTTTTCACTGCGATCGTGAACTACTTATCCCATTTTACAAGGCTACAAAGAGATCTCCTGAAAGAGCTAGGAGATACTCTACAAGGTTCAGTAGCTGCGAAGGTCAATGAGAAGGTCTACTCCCAGCTGTCCACCTTAAATTCCATTGTCAACTCCTCCATGAGGCTCATATCATACGCAGCAGATGGAGCGAGCAGGACAGCAGGTTCCAGAGTTTCCATTAGGAGACGCTCCTGGATGCGCTTGTGCAATTTTGCAGAGCCCTTTACATCTACCTTTACTAACGTCTCTTTTGATGGTTCCTCACTCTTTGGACCCAAAGTAAAAGACACACTAACCCGGTGCGAGCAAGATGGAAAAACTGTCTCTGCCATTGGAGTACATTTTTCCGTACCTTCAAGACCTTATCCCACAGGTCAGAAGAGTGGAAAGATGCGGTTCAAAAGATCCCAGAGATTTTTCCAAGACGCACGGGGTGATACCTTCCCCAGGGGCAGAGGGGGAGATAACAACAGTAGACGCTGCCCCAGAGGCAGAGGGGGCCTGCAAAACCAGGGTGACCATAACTCCTTTCACGGACACCCTTATCAGCACTCCTGAAAGGAGGCCCGACTGCTCTACTCTGGAGGCAGTTGGGAGAAGTTTATCAATGTACCCAGAAGCCTGGCGAAATATCACAAATGACAAATGGGTACTAAACATAATATCCAGAGGATACTCCATCCCTTTTTCCAAACCTGTCCCACAGACCAAAACACTCCTAGATGTTCCACCCAGTCTAAGGGAACAAGCAACTATAGAGGTTCAAAAGTTGTTCCACAAAAGAGTCATCCAAGAAGTCCCCACAGACCAAATAGGATTCGAAACTTCGGATTCTTTTTAGTGCCGAAAAGAACAGGGGACTGGAGGCCCATATTGGACCTAAGCAAATTAAACAAATCTATCAAAAAGTCAAAGTTCCGAATGGTGACACTCCAGTATATACTCCCCTTTTTAGGGAAAGACAATTGGATGTGCTCGCTAGACCTTCAAGATGCTGACTACCACATAAAAATGGACAGGACATCAAGAAGGTACTTACGCTTCCGGCTGGAAGCCAGACATTACCAGTTCAGAGCTCTGCCCTTAGGTCAAACTACAGCCCCCAGAGTGTTCACCAAATGTATGGCAGTAGTCATGGCTCACCTGAGGCGTCTAGAATTCCATGTGCTTCCCTATCTAGATGACTGGCTCCTATCTGCCACCAGCAAGCATCTACTCCTACAAGCCAGGGATCTAACGTTGGATATCTGCAATCAGTTGGGCATTTCGGTAAATTTTCAAATATCTGCCTTGTTGGCCTGTCAACATATTACATTCATAAGCGCAGATCTAGACACTTCATCTATGGTAGCACGTCTTCCAACAGAAAGAGTCATAGCACTCAGACTGCAAATTCTTCACCTCCTTCCCAAAGACAAAGTGAAAGCAAAGGTAATTCTACACTTATTAGGAACAATGGTCTCCAAGATTGCACAAGTTCCTCTTGCCAGAATGCACAAGGATTCTTCAATGGCTATTATTCTCCCAATGGTCACTTCAAGAGCTCCCAATGTCTCATCTGATCAGAATAACGGAATCTTGCAAGAACGACTTGAGATGGTGGATACAATCCACTCATGTGACGATAGGTAGACCCTTTGTTCCACTTCAACCAATAGCTACAGTGGGCATGGGCGCTTCCCAGATGGGGGGGAGGCATTATCTGGGAAGAACAGTCCAAGGCACATGGCAAGAACATGAGGTTCACTTGCATATAAATGTTCTAGAGATGAGAGCAGTGCTTCTTGCATTGCAAGCATTTTAAGACTCTCTCCCTCTAGGGACTATTGTGATCCAGTCAGACAATAAGTCTGTGGTTTGGTACATAAACAAACGGGGGGAACCAGATCTTACCCCCTTTGTCAAGAAGACCTAAGAGTATGGGAATGGGCAGTTTCTTCACCAGTGCTTTCTGATCGCATTGCACATTCCAGGGAAGTCAAATGTGATAGCGGATAAGCTGAGCAGAGCAATCCTAATGCCTTACGAGTGGTCTCTCTGTCACAATGTAGCAAAAATAATTTTCCAGACATTGGGACAGCCTTGTTGTGATCTCTTTGCCACTCCCATGAATGCCAAGTGCAGCAATACTTTACCCTAGTTTCCCCTCCGGGGGAGACACAGAGAGACACTCTTGCTCACGACTGGCCCTCGGGACTTCTATATGCCTTTCCACTGTTTCCTCTCATACCCAGAGTAATTCAGAAAGCACAAAGCTCGTGAAGCAGGACAATTCTCATTGTCCCTTACTGGCCTTACCAAGTTTGGTTCCCCTTCCTTTCAACCCATCTTCAGGAGAAGCCTTGGATTTTGGACCCAGTGGCAGACCTGCTGACTCATATGTCAGTGGAGCTTCATCCTTCTCTCCACACCCTAAAACTGACAGCTTGGCTGCTCCACTTCTCAATTTAGTCAGGCTTCACAATTTCACTCCCACTGTTAGACATATCTTAACGTCCTCCCATAAAGCTTACACTAGAAACCTGTATTCTAGTAAATGGAATAGATTTTCCTTGTGGGCTCAAGATAAGAACATTGATTCTTTCTCTGCACCTATTCATTCTATTTTGGAATTTTTGGTGGAACTGTTTCAACAAGGCTCAGCTGCAGCAACCATCAAAGTTCAACTTGCTGCAATTTCATATTGGTGATACTTCTTCAAACTTAATGTCACACAGGTTGTGTACAGCCTTCTTAAAAGGTGCTTCCTTATTAAGACCTCCCTTCAAGGAACCCCTTTCTCCTTGGGATATAAATTTTGTTTTGTCTCATTTCACTTTACCTCCCTTCGAGAACTCTTCGCCTTCAGACCTCAAGTTCCTTTCATGGAAGACCTTGTTTCTAGTGACTATAACTTCTGCTACAAGGGTGTCAGAAAGTACAGTTTTGTACGTACCATAAATGTAGATGTTCGAGTGTATATACTGCTGCAGTCATCACACTTGGGTTATCCTGCCGTCAGGAGGTCCCGCAGTCGACCGAATCCCAAAGTCTTGGTCCGGCGTCGGTTGTCGTCGCTTCTTCCCTGACATCAGTGCGACAGGGGGATAAAAGAAGCAGCCAACGCCATTTTCTTCAGTTTTTCTTGCCCCAGATGTCAGGTGCCCCCAAGTAGGAAGGTAATACAAATAACTATGCAAAAATATCTTAGTAGATAAACAATAGTATTAGCTGTTAGCAAATACACCATATAGGCATACATCCAACAGATTGATGTACATGGAGTTATAACTAACACCCTGGTATGTAGAGGGGATGGTGGGAGGGTAACCTGGACTGCAGCAGTATATACACTCGAACAT
The DNA here is from genome assembly GCF_019279795.1 of Protopterus annectens. Classification (NCBI taxonomy): domain Eukaryota; kingdom Metazoa; phylum Chordata; order Ceratodontiformes; family Protopteridae; genus Protopterus; species Protopterus annectens. The sequence continues at coordinate 644,244,497 of NC_056737.1, forward strand.
CTACATTTATGGTAGGTACAAAACTGTACTATGTTCATCGTGTTATACTGCTGCAGTCATCACACTTGGGTTGAATCCCAAAGCTATGGATGGGTGGCTGGTACTAAATTGGGTTAGGTGAAGCTAGGATGCCCTGCAGAACTGCAGTGGCAAAACCAGCTCTGGTTTTTGAGTATAATGGAAGGTGGTAGTGCTTGGTAAAGGTGTGCAATGAACTCCAAGTAGCTGCCTCCAGAATGTCCTTGGTTGGAACCCCCCTGAGAAAGGCTGCTGAGGTTGCTGTAACCCTGGTAGAATGGGACCTAATATTAACAGGCACTGCTTTCCCATGATGCGAGTAGCAAAAGCGGATACAATGTGCTATCCATTTGGAGATGTCTGTTTGGAAATAGCCTTTCCTTGTGAACCTGCAGCATAGGATACAAAGAGTTGGTTAGTTTTCCTGAAGGTCTTTGTCTTATCCAAATAGTAACGTAGCGGTCTGTGAATGTCCAAAGAGTGAAGGAGTCTTTCTCCTTTATTCTGGGGGTTTGGATAAAAGGTGGGTAAATGAATGGTCTGATTCAAAGCCACACTGGATACTAACTTTGGCATAAAGGTAGGGTTAGTTCGTAAAGAGACTCTGTCCTGATGGAAAATGATGAAATGTTCCACTGCCATAAGTGCCTGTAGTTCTGAGACTCTGCGTGCTGAAGTGATAGACAGCAACAGAGCTGTTTTCCATGACAAGTATTGTAGTTCTGCTGAGAAGGCTGGTTCGAAAGGAGGCAGTGTTAATTTTTCTAAAACGAAATTGAGGTCCCAAGCTGGCGTTGGGGGTTTTCGGGGGGTCTTATATTCTTAGCCCCTCTGAGAAACTGCCTTAGTAAAGGGTGTGAGAATATGGGAGGATCCGTATTATATTGAGCTGAAATGGCTGAAGCATGGATCTTAATGGATGAGAAAGAAAGGCCTTTGTGTAGCATCTCAGTTAAGTACTGCAGTATTTGAGGAATGTTTGGTATCTAAGGATTTTGGCCTTTAGCCTGGTTCCATGCACAAAATCTTTTCCATTTGTCTGAGTAAGTTTTTCTGGTGCTGGGCCTCCTGGCCTCCAAAATGACATTCAGGACGTTCTTTGAGATAAGTGTTGTCTGGTGCTGGGTCTCCTGGCCTCCAAAATGACATTCAGGATGTCCTTTGAGAGAAGTGTTGATTGATAATTCAAGGTATTCTCCATGCAGCTAAATTTAAAGTCCTGAGCTGACTGTGAAGGATCTGAGAGTTTTGCTGAGTCAACAGAAGTGGGAATTGAGGTAAGATTCATGGAGGGCTGTGAGTAAAGGTCCTTAGTAATGGGTACCAGTGCTGACGTGGCCAGTCTGGAGCAATGAGGATCATTTGAGGTCTCTCTGATCTGACTTTCAGTAATACCTTGGTCAAGAGAGGTAGTGGTGGGAAGGCATAGACTGTCAATGCTGTCCAACTGAATGATAGGGCGTCCACTTTCCAGGCTAGGGAATGATAAGTCCTTGTGCAAAATTTCTGTAGTTGGCAATTGTTGAGGGAGGCAAATAGATCTATGTCTGGGCATCCCCACCTTTGAGTTATCATTGAAAATACTTGTGGGTGTAGTCTCCACTCATGAGGATCTGCCAAATTTCTGCTTAATTCGTCTGCCAATATGTTTTCCTTTCCTGGCAGGAATTGTGCTTGCAGTTGTACTTGGAAAGTCAATGCTGTGTTCCACAAAGTCATTGCCTGTCTGCATAAAGAGTAGGAGTGTGTTCCTCCCTGTTTGTTTATGTATCACATAACTGTGGTATTTTCTGTCCTTATTAGTAGTTGTCCTGGATGCAAGAGGTCCTTGAAGGCTGTCAGTGCATTTTGCACAGCTAGCATCTCCTTTTGGTTGATGTGTAGATGCATTTGTTTTGCGGACCATTTGCCCTGTATGCACTGTCCTGCCATGTGTGCTCCCCAGGCGTAGTCTGAAGAATCTGTTTTCATAGTTTGGTTTGCTGGAGGTAAGACAAAAGGAAGACCCTTGTTTATTTGACATGCTTGAGCCCACCATAGGAACTCTTTTTGAAGGCAGGGAATGAGAGGTATACTTGTTTCGAGGCTGTGCCTGTGTTGAGTCTATACACTTTTCAGGTACCATTGTCATTTCCTCATATGCAGTTTTGCATGTGGAATTAGTTGAATGCAGGATGCCATGAACCCCAATGCCTGCAGGATTTTCCTTTCAGTGAGCTGGGTAAAAGTTCCCAACTTTTTGAAGTATTGAGTCAGTTATTTTTGTTTGTCTGGCGTGAGATAAGCCATCTGGGCCGTTGTATTTAAGTTGGCACCCAGGAATATTATGTCTTGTGAGGGTATTAGCTTTGACTTCTTTTTGTTTACTGTGTACCCTAGGCAACTTAGCAGCTTTGTTACAAATGCCAGATGCTGTAATAGAATGGCCTTGCTGTCCGCTTGGATCAGGCAGTTGTCCAGATATGGATAAATTTGTATTCCTCGTTGTCTGCAGTATGCAATTACTGATGCCAGGCATTTCGTAAATACTCTGGGTGCAGTAGATAAGCCAAAGGGCAATGCAGAAAATTGATAATGCGTTGTACCTGCCAAAAATTTGAGGCATCTTCTGCAATCTTGTCTGATAAGGACATGCAGGTATGCCTCTGAGGTCCAACGTTACCAGCCAAGACTCCTTGCCCAGCATGGGAAGAAGCTGCTGTAGTCTGAGCATTTTGAATTTGGGTACCTCCAGGTACATTTTTAGAATTGAGAGGTTTAAAATGGGTCTCCAGGCTTTGGCCTTTCTTGGTACTAGAAATAGTCTTGTGTAAAAATCTTGACCTTGCTCCTTTGTAGGTACCTTTTGGATTGCTTTCATATCCATGAGAGCTAAAATTTGCATTTGTGCCTCTGCCCATTGGTTTGGAGGCAGATTTGGCATGCCTCTCATCCGTGGTAAAGTGTGAAAATGAAATCTGTAGCCTCGGGTAATAATATCCAGAACCCATTTGTCCTTTGTTATGATGCGCCAATTTTGTGGAAATAGAGCCAGTTTTCCTCCCAAAGGAGCTGCCAGGGCAATTTTGCTTGGCAGGTGAAGAGGGAAGTCATTGTGTTTGTTTCCTGAAGGGTTGAGATCTTTCGTCTCCACCTCTTTGAGTTGTTGTATGCCATTGTCTAGGCCTAAAAGAACCTTGTGGCTGGCCTCTGCCCCTGGGCGTCTGTACCTACCCCTTTGGGGTCTGCCTGATGCAGGAAAGGACCAGTTTTTTGACGGCCAGTTTCTGCTGAAACGAGGAGGTTGTACCTGTAAAAAATCTTTAACTGTCTGCATAGATTTTGCCTTTTCTTCCATTTTCTTTAAAACTTCCTCTGCTTTGACACAAAATAACACATCTTTCTGCAATGGAGCATCCAATAACTTTGCTTTGACATGTTCTGGTAAGGCTTTCTCTTTTAGCCAAGCATGTCTATGTATTACAGATCCTGTGACAGCTGCTCTACATGAGGCTTCCAATGAATCAAAACCACACTGTAAGGTACGCTTTCCCACCTGTTCTGCTGCATGCAGCAAATCCTGCATCTCTTTGAAATCAGGTTGATGTGTCTGAGGGATCATTTTCTGCTTTAACTGTGTAATCAAGTACTGCTGGTATTTTAGCATGTGGAATTGGCAGTTTAAGGCCCTCATGGCCAAAGTGGCAGACGTATACACTTTCTTCCCCCATCTTTCTAATGCTCTGGAATCTCTTTCAGAAGGTAGTGGATTCTTAGCAGTAGAAGCCTTAACCCCTTTGGGACCCTGGGAAATGGTTTTGGGGTCTGCAACAGGGCTTTTATATAGAAACTTATGAGAATCAGGAACTCGGTAGTATCTGTCTGGTTTAGCTGGTGCAGGAGGTAAGGAATCTGGGTTTAGACTAGATTTGGTGTAAACATCATCCAAAATGTCTAAAACTGGAGGAATTGCAAGGGGTCTATGCTGCTGCAGAAGAAGAAACTCATGGAGTCTTTTCTTAGAGTCAGAGTAATCTTGGCCTTCCCAGTGGAAGTGTTCCCTCATGGTGTGTAAAGTTTCTCCAAAAGAGTAGTCTTCGGGGGGGGGGGAGACAGAGGGAATGGAATCTTCAGCATCTGAGTCTTCATAAGGAGGGAAGGAATAATCCTGGACCTCAGAGTTAGCTGAGGAAATGGATGCTTGGTCAGAGGAAGGATAATCTTCCTCCAGTCTAGGCCTTTTGTCAGGAGGGGGTTGTGAACCCCTGATAAGGGTAATTAAATCCTCAGCCATCTTAAGCATCCATTTTTTGGGCATAGGGGCCTGTAGGGGGGGACTGTGGACCTGGTTTCCTAACTTTTAAGGGGGCTTTAAGTTTAGCATAAGACTTAATAGAGATAGTTGTCGGTTTGAAGACACCTTCAGAAACCGAAGGCCTGTCCAAAATCTCCGGATCACCGTCAGGATTGGCGTCCGAGGGGTGAGATGGAACCGGCTCCTGAGGCCCAGTTGATTCAGTCTGGGAGGCAGTCAGAATCTCTAAATCTGCGGTAGTCAGGGGCTGCGTAGGCGCCTCACTGAAAACCGGAGAACCGGCGGCAGGCCTTGCAGAGGCCTCGGTATCTGGTCCTGTCCTTATCCTTGCATTTTATAATCATTGCTGATGTCGGTTGCTCCGACGACATGCTATAATTAAATTTTCTGCCAAAATAATGTTGGAAGAAATCTGCCCGACGCTTGATTGTACGTTTGTTGAACCTAGCACAAAACCGACAACCAGAGACGTCGTGGTCTGGGCCTAGGCAAGGAATACAATAAGAATGAAAATCCTTATGAGGTATTTGCTTCCCACAAGAAATGCAATTATTAACTTTGTCTGACATCGGTCTGAGGCAAGAAAAGTTTCCCCAACAGGGTACTTAGCTTTAGAGAAGACTTCGGGCTGAAATTCGATTCAAAAATCTCAGGAGCTAGCCGAATGGCACTTGCAAACTGCTTCTGCTTCAGGCACCGTGCGGCAAGAAAGACTGGAGAAAATGGTGTCGGCTGCCTCTTTTATCTCCCTGTTGCACTGACGTCAGGGAAGAAGCGACGACAACTGACGCCGGACCAAGACTTTGGGATTCAGTCGACTGCGGGACCGCCTGACGGCAGGATAACCCAAGTGTGATGACTGCAGCAGTATAACACGATGAACATCTGCAAGTTCTTTCTATTAAACCACCATATTTGATTTTTCATAAGGATAGGGTATCCTTATGTATTAACTCTTCCTTTTTACCTAAAGTTGCTTCTCCAAACAATATAAACTAATCCATAGAACGTCCAGTATTCTTTCCTCAACAGAGCAACAAGACAGAGTACAAATTACACCAGCTGGACGTGCACAGACAACTCATATTCTATTTGCGACTTCAGAAAATCTGACCAATTATTTGTATCCTTTTCTGATGCAAAAAAAGGATCCTCAGTCTCAAAAACTATTCTAATTGGCTTTCAAATTGTATTACATGTATCTATAAATCAAATCACAAGGATTTAACTTTCAAAGTAAAGGTTCATTCCACTAGACCATTGGCTACGTCATCGGCCTTTCAAGCCAGAATTCCCATAAATAATATTTTTGCAGCAGCTACTTGGTCTACTCCACATACTTTTATTACTCATTACAAAGTAGATTTGGCCTCCAGGGACAGAGCATCCTTTGGTTCCACGGTGCTTAAAGGTGTACTCCCGTGAGCCACCCAGGAAACAGGTTCTAGGGATGCTTTCCCATCATTTTAAGAATGAAGGCGAGATAGGACAACATAACATAAAGAAGTTATGCACTCACCATAACGTTCCATGTTGTTGTCCATCTTGCCGTTCATTCTTACGAACCCTCCCTCCTTCCCCCTGACAAAGACTTCTTGTGGACCTGGTAGATTTCCACTACCTCAGGAGGTCTTTGTCTCAGCTTGTTTCTCCTTCCAGTACATTTGGTATGGACTTAGACACTTCTTTATATGTATATGTTTGTAGATATGTATATAGTGTACATATTTGTTCAGTATTAGCAGCAAACAAGATCTGGGGAATTACACCACTGCATTGTGGGATTCCTTCTTGCCACGAGCCAAGTTTGAGATCTTCAGCTACGTATTCATCAGAGTCGGAGCCAAGACCATCACTGTAAGAATGAACAGTGAGATGGACAACAAACATAGAACGTTATGGTGAGTACATAACTTCTTTTTTCTGTTGTTTGCAGGCGTTGTTTAGGTTTGTATTTTTGTTGATTGACTGAATTATCAATCATATGGTCTCAAACACATTGAATTCAACAAATTGGCCATTCAATACTTTGAAATAGATATGTCAGTTTGGGATACGCATATAAATAATTCTTACTCTGGGCTGAATTTTTTTGTAAAGATGTCAGTGCATTTAGGCAGAAGTTAGGTACTGCATCTGGTTCTGGGGTTTTCCAGTCAGTAGCTTTACTCAATTCTCAGTTTCCTGGCTGTTACTTCATCTCATTTCATATCCTCCACATTAGAGATCCTTACTGTTTCTTTTAATTCTTCTATCCATTTAGTATCTTTGTTATGTTCAACAGGGTATTCATAAATACTTCTCCAAATATGCTTAGTTCTTTTTTGGTGGTGTCTGTATTCCTTTTGCTTAGTTTCCCAATTCTCCCTTTTGGGTCATTAATGAATTGCTTATTTTGTACTTTTCCTTTATATTTATCTGCGTGCCTTCTACATTTTTCTGCCTGCGCGATTATTTTTAGATTATTGACAACAGTATATGATAAATTTTCATCTGTTTTGAAACTGTGCATTGCTTTTACCATGTCTATCTTTTTAAGTATTTTTAATGATCTGTTCCCTTGTCCACATTCTTCTAACAGTGATACTTATTATTCATAGGTGTGTACTAGGCTAATGGCTCTGGAGCCTTTACAAACCTAGCCCAAAAGAACTGCCCTGGCACTGTGCCACCTGATATTAGTGCACAGTGCCCGTAGTCTTAATTTCTTAACAGTTTTCTCTATTTGGTGATTTTGTGGTGGCATTTTACTTGCTTCCTTTCTTTCCCTTGCTACTCTACATTTTGTAGTAATACTTCATGTGTTATTAGTTTAACTGCACAATAACATATTGTATTTACTTGTGTTATATCATGAGAGTTTCTCTTAGTAGTCCTGATTACTGCTTTCTTCTGTTTTACTAATCTGCTCATATTTGAAGTCTTATTTACTTTCTGCAATCCATTCCTTTCATCTGTCTTACGTTTATCCATCTCTATTAAATAAAGTAGGTCTTCACTTAAATCATTTTTTCTGGATTGACAGTGTCATCTTTGTTCTCCATTTCCTGTGAGTAATCTACAGAAAGTTCCACAAAATCATCCTGTGACATAACCTCTTCAGATGCACCCTACTTCATCTGTTGCTCCTTGATATGGGAACATACTGGCTCATCACTCAGCAAAATTACCACTGTCAAAGTGGTCAGTGTTTCCTGCTCCTTCCCTTGCTGTGCAACTTCAACTGGACTTTTGTACTAGTCTCCTACAAAAGGCCCCAGAGCATCATCACATTGCAAATCTTCTTCAGATACCTCCTGATCCACCTGTTGCTCTTTAACCTGGGGACCTATAATTCCATCATGCTGAGACATTTCCTGTGTCAGAATGTCTGCACTAAATCTTTCACTTTGCAGATAATCCATAACTTCAATTTCTGTTTAACGTCTACCTTAGTAATCCTCTTTTCTACATTCCCCTTTATTTTCTTATTTTTGTTTGGTGACATTTTTGATATCCAAGTGCTTTTGTATGCATTTCTCTTCAAATACATTTGGAGCTGCTTTTTTGTATTAAATAGTTTGGCTTTTTCCTTTGCATAAATATTGCACCATAACAGATTTTTTTTTCTTTCCTGTGTCCATGTTTCTCTTTTTATACCTTTTGAAAAATCTCTGGTTTGGTTCTTTACATGTTCACACTTTCTTGTAGCAAATCATCCAAGTTGTCAGGTTGGGTGCCCTCAAGTTGAGATGAATAACAGACAATTTGTCCTGGATAATGAGGTCCATGAGCTGAGGTAATGTTCTGCTTCTTCCCCAAATGTTAGCAAGTAGTAGGTAGAACCAATGCTGTCTGGGCCAGTAAGGAGCAATTAATATCATCTTTGGTTCATCCTCCCTCAGTCTTTGCAGTATCATGGGTATAAGGGGTAGTGGAGAGAATGCATAAAGGAAGAGGTTAGTCTAGGAGAAGGAGAAGGTGTCCAACTTTAATGATCCCTTCTGAAGGGTTCTAGAACAGAATGTCTTGAGCTGTCTGTTTAGTGTATATGCAAAAAGGTCTACTTCTGGCATACCCCATATGTGAGTCAAGTCTAGTCACACTTCCCTCTTCAACATCCATTCACTGGGGTCTAGGTGGGATCTAATTAGACTGACTTCTATCAGGCAGTCTTGCCCTGAAACGTACAAGGTTAAAGAGGACAGTTAGAGTTGTTGTGTTAATTGCCATAGTTCCTTTGCTAGCCTGCACAGGCAGTAAGAGTGAGTGCCCCCTTGTTTGTTGATGTACCATGTCTGTTAGGATCTTTAAAGGTAATGATATCAGTTTGCCCTTGAAGGCTCTTTTATGACCAGAATGAATGACATAGCCTGTTTTATGTTGATACTCTGGCCTGCCAAGTTCCTATTCCATGTTCTTTGGATTCTCAAGCTGCCCATGTACACTCCCTCAAGTCAGGACAGAGACGTTCATGGTCAACATCCGATTTGGTTTTGGGAGGGGGAAAGAAACCCCCATATTTACATTTATGTTCTCTTCTCAACGCAGAATTTTCTTTTTCAGGCATGTGGGAAGAGGGGGTGGAGTTCTCTAAGGGTTTCAGGTTTTGGGACCAACATTTTTTTAAGAGCCACTGGAGCTTTCATACATTGAGTTTTTCCAAAGGGACCATTAGAATATATAAAGTCACGTACTACAGCAACCTCAAGAATTTTCTTGCTGTTAAGGTTTGCTGCTTGCAAATGTAGAAAAAAAGTATTTTGCTAGGAAAGGAATCCTGTCTTTTGGCAAGAATGTCCCCTGCTGAACAGAGACCAATTCTTCACCAAGAAGGGTTATCCAGGTATTGGGTATCAGCTGTGACTTCTGGACATTCAGGGTTAAGCTCACCTTCTGGAAGCAATCTATGGTAATTTGCATGCATAGGAGAAGATCCACAGCAGATGGTGCCTGGATCAGGCAATCATTCAAATATGGATAAATGTGGACCCCCTTAGTTCTACAAGAGGAAATGAGTGGTGCAAAATTAGAAGTTATGTACTCACCATAACGTTCCATCTGAGTAGGTGTATTCATTTGTCCAATTGATAAAGACTCTGGGTGCGGTATATAAGCCAAATGGTAAGGAACAGAAATGGAAGTGGGGGCACCCTCAACTTTGAAGTATAGGAACATCATGTGTTCCTGTACAACAAAAATATGAAAGAAACCAACATTTAGGTTCAGGGTCACCATCCATGCCCCAAGGAAAATGAGTGGTAGAAGCTTTTACAGAGTAAGCATGTTGAACCTACATATTTCCAACAACTTGTTGAGCCTAGAAAAGATCTATGATGGGTCTCCAAGACCCCTTTGTTCCTGGTATGAAGTAGAGACTGGAATATGACCCTGTGGCTGCATATCCTACAGGAACTGGGTGGACAGATCCTTGTTTTAAGGCTGTGCCTTTGGGGAGGTCATGAGTTATCTTTGTTGTTTGGGGGAGGTTGAAATTCCTAGGAAGTGAGGGTTTTTCCAGAATGGCAGGGAGTATTCCCTTATGATCTGCAGTATCTACTGGTCCTGGGTAATCTTTTCCCAATAAATGAAAAGGGAAGACGGTCTTCCACCCAGACAGTTTAGGAGGGGTGGGGTTGGAGTGGAGTGGGATTTGGGGATAGTCACAGCTGCTCCCTCCTTAGACCTCCTCCCCAAGTCTAGAATATAGGTTGGTTTGAGCATATGTTGTTTTGCCACCCTCTTTAGTATCTGGGCCTTTTTCCATTGGGAGTTTTATTTTTTTCTTGCTTTGGGGGAAAGGGTTAGGACTTACTAGGGTAGTTGCTGTTGAATCTCAGTACTGGGGAAAGGTAGAGTTCCTAGTCAGATTTCATGTTCTTAACCTTCTGGTCCAATCTCTCAAACACCTTTTCAACAAGAGGTCCAAAGGAAAACTAATTATCCAGAGAGGCATTAAGGAGCTCTACTTTAACATGATCTGACAGAGGATGGGTCCACAGCTAGGCATGTATCCTCATAACGGACCCCATAGCAGTTGTCTTACATCTTAAATCTGATGCATCACAGCCACACTTATAATACCTGGAGGCCTACATGATACAAATCCTGGATGCCCTTCTAGAGGAGCTTATCCTGAATCCTCTCTGCCTTAGATTTGATTTGATTTGTGCCTGAACTGGCTCGAGGTACCTAAGCATATGGATTTGTTATTTCAGAGCTCATATTGCCAAAGTGGCTGAGGTGTAGGTCTTCTTTCCAAATTGGTCCAAGAGTCTACCCTTCTTATCATTTGGTAATGGTTTATTGGCAGCAGGCCTGGATGATCCCACTGGGAACTTCAGAGACACCAGAGCTGGGTCTGCTACTGAGTTCTTAAAGAGATGCTTGTGGGAAACAAACACTCTATAAAAGCAATCTGGTTTCCAGGGAGCAGATAGAAGGGAATCATACTGCAATGATAGGTCTGAGAACACATCATCCAAGACTTCACTGACTAGAGGTAAGGCCAGGAGTCTAGGATCAGGCAAACTCAGGAGTCTTCTATAATTGGTGTGAACTTGGGAAAACTCTCTTAATTCCCAGTTAAAGGATTTATTTAGTCTAAGAAGGGTGTCCTCAAAGAATAAGTCCTCGGGTGAAGAGGTGGAGGACAAGCTATCTACAGAATCAGAATCCAGAAATTGTTGGGAAGGTAAATGCTCCACATAAGCCAGTTAATCATCAGAATCAGAGGAAGCAGAGTCTGACTAGTGGGAAGTGTCAGTTTTTCTTCTAAACCAATAGAAGGATGAACCCAGAAAGGCAGTGAAATGACCAGCAACCACTTTATTGCATAAAAAAGCAGTTAAGCGCTTTTGTCTAGTTTAAAGATGTCTTCAGAGCTGCCACAATAATCAAAAATCAACACTTTTTGGTTTTTGGTTGTTGTGACAGTTCTGAAGAAGTCTTTAAACTAGACAAAATCACTTAACTGCCTTTTTATGCAATAAAGTGGTTGCTGGTCATTTCACCATCATTCTGGGTTCATCCTATTATTAGTTTGGTTTTTGCTTTTTCTGGTTCCATTTTTCTTCTCCCAACAGAGGCTCTTGGCACAGGTTCCTGTTGGGCTACATAAACTTCAAGAAATCCATTAAGTCCTGCACCAGTCTGACTAGATCCTGTGGAAAGACCTACGTGGAAGTGTCAGGGAACCCTGTCAGCACTAGCTGGAGCAAACCTAACTGATGCTTAGATTTGGGTATCTTGGGTTTGCATCCAGCAGATAAGTCCACAGGTCATAAGCAGGTGACCACAACCTCAATCGGATTCCTCAGAATATCTTCCCAAACTATCACCAAGGGAAGATCACCCTCACACTGGCATCAGAAGTCAGGGTCTGCACAGCAGCTCTGGAAAGTACAGTTGTGTATACTTACCATAAATGTAGATGTTCGAGTGTATTCACTGTTGCATTCATCACACGAGCTATCTGCCTGCAGGTAGCCCACAGTCGGCCAGAATATCAGAGACTCAGTATTTTTGCGTCAGTTGCTGTCGCTTCAGGACTGACGTCAGGTCGTCAGGGATATAAAAACAGGCAGCCGACGTCATTACATCAGTTTTTCTTCCCCAAACGTCAGGAGCCCCCAAATAGGTAGCTAAGTTATGGTGGAAAAAACACCACCAGTAAAAAGTAAATACCAATAGCCTGTAAGGGGTGAGTAAGAGAGATAGAGAAGGAGAGACAGAGAGACAAGGGCGCTGGAGGGTGGGAAACCAGGACTGCAACAGTGAATACACTCAAACATATAAATTTATGGTAAGTGTACACAACTGTACTATGTTCTTCGTGTTTCACTGTTGCAGTCATCACACTTGGGTTGATTCCCAAAGCTGAAGAATGGGTGGAGGCAGTCAGGAAGAGTTGGGGCTGGCTAGTATGCACTGCAGGACTGCTGTTGCAGTTTGCCTTGGATTTGGAAAAGATAGGCAGGTGGTAATGCTTGGTGAAGGTGTGAACAGAACGCCAAGTAGCAACTTCCAGAATGTCCCTGGTAGAGACTCCTCTGAGAAATGCTGTAGAGGTTGAAGATGCCCTCATGGAATGCATTCTGACCTCCTGAGGGGGTGGTTTCCCATGGTGTTTGTAACAGAAATGGATGCAGTGTGCTATTCATTTGGAGATGGTTTGTTTTGATATGGCCTTGCCCTTTGCCCCTGGTACAAAGCTGACTACTAACTGGTCAGATTTCCTGAAGGGCTTAGTGCTATCAAGGTAGAATCTGAGCTGTCTGTGCACATCTAAAGAGTGCAGTATCCTTTCCCCCTTATTTTGAGGATTAAGGAAAAGGTGGGCAAATGGATAGATTGGTTCAGAGCCACACTGGATACCACTTTAGGCATAAAAGTAGGGTTAGGAGACCCTGTCAGCATGAAAAATAATGAAGGGTTCCACAGCCATAAGTGCTTGTAGCTCAGACACTCTTCTAGCTGAAATGCTGGCTAGAAGCAAGGCTGTTATCCAAGAGAGGAATTTTAACTCTGCTGACACTGCAGGCTCAAAGGGGGGTAGCGTGAGTTTTTCCAGCATAAAGTTTAGGTCCCAAGCAGGGGTGGGGGCTCTTCTTGGTGGCCTTAAGTTGTTAGCCCCTCTCAGAAACTGTTTGATGAGCGGGTGAGAGAAGAGAGGTGGCTCAGTGCTGTAATGAGCAGAGATGGCAGAGGCATGAATCTTAATGGAAGAGAAGGATAGGCCTCTGTGGAGTAGGTCTGCTAGGTAGTCCAGGATGAGAGGTAAGGAGGGCTGTGCTGTATCCGCTCCTTTAGAGTAAATCCAGAAAGCAGTCCTTACATATGGGTAGTCCGGCTGAGGTAAGGGCGGCCGAATACCAAAATATTAGGCTGGCGTCCGGCCAACATGCTCTGTCTGAACTCAAGCAGCTGCTTTCCAAAATATCTTAGTAGCACCCCCCCATTAAAAAGCTGTAAGTGGCAGTAGCCCTAGTGGAATGAGGCTCAAATAATATCGCAACTGTCTGTGTATATGCAAATGAATAGTTTGGTTTAAAGCCACACTAGAAACCACTTTAGGCATAAAAAGAGGAGTAGTAAACATAAAGACACCCTATGCCTGTAATTCAGAAACCCTTCTCGCAGAGGTAATGGCAAACAAAAGCAGTTCCATGATAAATATATTTCCTCTGCCGATGCTGCAGGCTCAAAAGGAATTGCTGCAGCATGAACCTTTATAGAGGAGAAGGACAAACCTTGTCCAATAACTCAGTAAGGTATTGAAGAGCGCAAACTTAAATTAGGTTTTTCTCAGTAATGGGTACCAGTGCTGTCGAGGCCAATCTGAAAGGCATACACGGAAGATTGCCAATTGAATGAGAGAGCATCCACTTTCCAAGCTGTGGGATGAAACCCAATTTCCACTGCGTGGGATCCATGCTCCTGGCGAAACCTTACCTGAAGATTTAGCTGTCAACACCTGCCCTGGAAGAGTAAATCCTTGAAAGCTATCAATGCATATGTAGATGTTGAAGTCTGGCAGGCCACGGTGTCTTGTACCCAGTTTCCATTTAGATGAGCTCCCCAAGTTTGTCTGAGGCATCTGTCGTTAAAATCTGACTCGCCCTCTGGCCGGGTCACAGAAGTCCCTTGTTTAGTGACATTCCTGAGCCACACAAAAAAATTCCTTTGAATTTGTTTGTCCAGGGTCAAAAGGCCATCTGGGATGCTGTATTCAGTCTCACACCCAGAAAGCACATGTGCATCTTAACACTGCCATCACATACTGTAAATGATGAAGAAGTTCGGTCCTTTTGGGCCAGAATCAGGCAATCATCCAAATAGCTACCACTGGAGCCAGAACCTTCGTGAACACTCTGGGCGCAGTAGTCCCAGCCCGAAAACGCAGACACTTCCAACTGGGCCTGATAGGAACATGAAGGTAAGCCTCCTTGAGATCCAGAGTCACCATCCAGTGATCTTTGCCCAGCAGAGGTAAAAGCTGTTGTTTCTTTGGTACTAGAAACAGGCGAGAAATAAATCCTACCCACTTCTGGCAGAGGGACCGCTGTATGGCCTATTTGAGTCTTTGCTGAGGAGAGCGTCGAACGTCCGCATGTTGTCTTGGGTAATCAACATTGGCCCTGCCCTCACCGAGAGTGTGCAGGTGAACTCCTGTTCTAGGCCTGAAAGAACTCTGAGCTCTGAAATCCTTGTCTTAACATGGTCAGATAAATTCTGATCCTTCAGCCAGGCGTGCCTGCGAAGAACTGAAAAGTTTTGATATTTCAACATATGAAACTTTTACAACAGAGGCCTTGACACCCTTAGGTCCCTGACTAATAGTTTCTCTCTGCAAACACATCTTCCACAACATCCAGAACAGGGGTATAGCCAAGAATCATCTGCATCAGAATCAGAATAAACATCCGAAGCCTGCTCAAAACTTCCAACTCTGGGCTCCACCCTAGGCCTCTTATAGAGGGGCAAAGAACCTCTAATTAGAGTAATCACCCTGCTGAACTAGGAGTGACACCAACAGAAGCTAAAACTGGCCTGCCTCTGGGAGAAGCCTTGGAAACAGAAGGAGAAGGCCTAACCACCCTAGGGGGGAGGGGATTACAGTAACTTGAGAGCCCTTCAGTCTCCGTCCGAACCACCGTTCCCACTGAAAGCTCTAAGAGAACGGCGTCCGGGGCGACGACCATCTTGCCTGGGTTTAACTGCTTTTGTTTGCGCTTCTTGAGAGAAGCCGAGAAAGAGAATCCGGCATATTATTCGCTAATAGTCGCTTATTGAACCTAGCACAAAAAACAGCGACACCAACAAACCGTGCTCAGGCCCCAAACAAGGAATACACAAAGAATGATAATAAAATATTCTAGCAGGGTACTTAGCCAACTTGGGATTCGGTCTGAAACTCCGAAAAAAAAATTTTCAGCGGCGACTACGCTGCTTCTGCCACGCTGCTTCGGACCAATACTTTGGTATTCGGGCGACCCCGAGACAGCGGACTACCCATATGTAAGGACTGCAGCAATGTGAGATGAAGAACATCAATACCTTTTCCACTTATCAGCATAGGATTTTCCTTGTACTGGGTCTTCTGGCTTCACGAATGATGTCCAGCACCTGCTTGCTTAGGCTGACCACTAGAGGAGAATTCAAGGAATGAGCCAGGCTGCAAGGTTCAGGGTTTACAGTTGTGGATGCAAGATCTGTCCCTCCTGCTGAATGAGGAGGGTTGGGATCTGGGGTAGGTGCCATGGTGGCACTGGTGACAGACTGCGCAGTAGTGGGTACAAGTGTTGCCTTGGCCAGTCTGGGGCCCAAGTCTTTCCTGCCTTATCTTGAGTAGTACTCTTGTAAGAAGAGGCAGAGGGGGAAACACACAGATTGAGAGGTTTACCCACTGGAAGGATAGGGCATCCACTTTCCAGGCCTTGCTGTGAGGTACCATGGTGCAGAATTTGCTGAGCTGGTGATTGTAGGGGGAGGCAAATAGGTCCACCTTTGGGATACTCCATTTTTGGGTTAGAAGGTTGAAGGTGTTGAGGTCTAACTGCCACTCATGTGGGTCTAGGAGATTTCTGCTTAAGTCGTCTGCCAGAGAGTTTTGTTTGCCTGGCAGGAATTGAGCTTGCAGATGAATATCCATAGCCAAGGCCATGTTCCACAGGGTCATAACTAGCCTGCAGAGTGGGTAAGAGTGGGTTTCAATCTGCTTGTTGATGTACCACATCACTGTGGTGTTGCTGATTTTTATCAGAAGGGGCCCTGGTGAGAGCAGGGATCTGAAAGCTGTCAGAGCATGCTGAACAGCTATCATCTTTTTTTGGTTGATGTGCAGATGAGTTTGGTTTGGGCTCCAGTAGCCCTGACTGCACCTGACGTCCAGATATGCACCCCAGGCACAGTCTGATGCATCTGTGGATAGGGTCTAGGTGGCATGGGGTTGTGTAAAGGGAAGTCCCTTGTTGTGGTTGCATGCTGCTGCCCACCAAAGAAACTCTGTCCTGAAACAAGGTATGACAGTTTCCAGGTCCTGAGAATGTTGGCACCAAAGACTTTTTAAGTACAACTGAAGTTTCCTCATATGGAGTTTGGCATATGGAATAAGTAGAATGCAGGAGGCCATGAACCCTACAGCCTGAAGGATTTTCCTTGCGGATAGCTGAGTTCTGGTGGCCATTTGAGTGAAGTAGCCTGTCAAATTGGCTTGTTGTTCTGGAGTAAGGAATGCCATCTGGGATGCTGTCTCCAAGCTTGCTCCCAGGAATACAATTTTTTGACTGGGGACTAGTTTTGATTTCTTTTCATTGATAGTGTACCCCAGGGAGGTTAGAAGGTCCTTTACAAATGTCAGGTGCTGCAACAGCTTTTTCTGTCGCCTGAATCAAGCAATCGTCCAAGTAAGGGTAAATTTTAATCTTTCTCTGTCTGCAATAGGCAATGGCTGGAGCCAGGCATTTTGTGAAGACTCTGGGAGCAGTGGATAAGCCAAAGGAAAGTGCATAGAACTGATAATGCATAGATCCTGCCCTGAAACATAGATATTTCCTGCATGAGTCCCTGACAGGGATGTGCAGATAGGCTTCCTTTAGATCTAGGGTGGCTAACCAGGCATCTTTGGACAGCACAGGGTGAAGCTGCTGTAGGGTGAGCATTTTTAATTTTGGTACCACCAGGAAGGTGTTTAGAATGGATATATCTAAGATTGGGTGGCATGTGCCCTCTCTTCTGGGTACCAGGAAAAGTCTGGAATAAAAGCCTTGGCCTATCTGTTCTGCAGGAACAGGCTGAATTGCCCTTATGGAGAGCAGGGATTGAACTTGGTTTTGTGCCTCTGCCCACTGGTTTGGAGGAAGGTCTGGGAACCCTTTTGGGGTTGGCAGCATGTGGAAATGAAATCTGTATCCCTGGGACATTATATTTAAAACCCATTTGTCCTGGGTTATAAGTTGCCAGTTTCTTGAACAAAGAACCAATCTTTACCCCAAAGGGGCGGCTAAGAGGCAAGTGCTTGGTAATTTTAAAGGGAAGTCATTGAGACTGTTTACCATACGGTGGTGCCTTGTTGTTTCCAGATTTGGAAGTGGAAGCACCCCATTGCTTAGTTCTGAAAATCTCTTGAGACTGAAACCTGGTGCTTTTGGAATGTCAGGTTTTGGCTGCAGTGGCTCTGGAGGGAGCTGGAAAGGACCAGTTCTTAGTAGGCCAATGCCTACTAAATCTAGGGGGTTGTACCTGTAAGAAATCTTTTACAGTTTGCATACATTTAGCTTTATCTTCCATCTTTTTTAGAATTTCTTCAGCCTTATTGCCAAACAGGCGGTCCTGTTGTAAAGGAGCATCCAAAAATGTTGCTTTAACATGATCAGGAAGAGATTGCTCCTTAAGCCAAGCATGGCTTCTAAGCACAGACCCAGTAACAGCAGCCCTGCAAGAGGCCTCTAAAGAATCAAAACCACATTGCAAAGTATGTTTGCCAACTTTTTCAGCTGAATGCAATAAATCCTACAATTCTTTGTTCTCCACACAGTCAGAAATCAACATCATTTTCTGTTTAAGCAGTCTCATGATATGCTGTTGATATTTCAGCACATGGAATTGACAGTTTAAAGCCCTGATTGCTAAGGTTGCAGAAGTATAAACCTTTTTACCCCATCTATCCAGCGCCCTGGAGTCTCTATCAGAAGGGGTAGGATTTTTAGCAGTAGAAGCCTTAATGCCCTTGGGCACCTGAGAAATGGTTTCAGGATCCGCAACAGGATTTTTGAAAAGGAATTTGTGGGACTCAGGAAGCCTGTAGGACCTGTCTGGTTTGCTGGGAGCTGGAGGCAGGGAATCAGGGGCCATACTGGATTCCAAAAACACATCAACAATGTCTAGTACAGGAGGTATAGCCAAAAGCCTATGCTGAGGAAGAAGAAGGAAATCCCTAAGCCTGTTTTTGGATTCAGAGAAATCCTGACTTTCCTAGTGGAAATGCTCCCTTAAGGTATGTAAAGTTTCCCCAAAAGAGAAATCCTCAGGTGGAGAAGCAGAAGGAATGGAATCCTCTACATCAGAGTCCTCATAAGTAGGTATGGACAAATCCAGATCATTAGAAGAGTCAGAAGAAACAGTCCTGTTCAGAAGATTCATAGTCAAGTTCAGTCCTAGGCCTCTTGAAGGGGGGGGGGGGTGACTACCCCCAATTAGAGTAATTAAATCTTCAGCCATTTTGATAATTTGTTTTTTAGGCACAGGGGCCTGAACATGTGGCCTGGGCGTCGTTTTTTAGACATAGATCGAGATTTAAGCCTTAGCACTGAAGTTGGAGTTGGTTTAATATGCAAGTCTGTAGGCCTGAATACAACCTCAAAAGCCGGTGCCTGCTCAGCAGCTCCGGACCCATCCAAGGTAGAGACACCCACGGGTTCCATATGTGAAGCATCTTGCGGCATACCGGACTCCGAATGGGTCTCAGTAGAGGCCTGAGAATCAGAAGTAGCGGGTATTGGGCTGCGAAAGCGCCTCACTGAGTACCGGTGAACTGGCGACTGGCTTAGGAGAAGCATCGTCGGCAGTTTTGGACCTCAATGGCCTGTCTCTGTCTTTTTTTTTGCATTTTTTCGGTATTCTGGTAGTCGGATGGCTAACTGATGTCATTTCTGGATAATTAAACCGAGAACTGAAATATTTAGAAGCAAAAATGTACCGACGACGGATAGTGCGCTGATTAAATAAAGCATAAAACCGACAGCAAGGTACGTCATGGTCAGGGCCTAGGCAAGGAATACAGTATAAATGAAAATCCTTATGAGGTATTTGCTTCCCACAAGTAATACAATTATTAACTTTTACTGACATCAGTAAGGATCAAGAAAAAGGTCCCCCAATGGGGTACTTAGCTTTTAGTTGAAGACTTCGGTTCTGAAACTCGAAAACGAAAATTTCAGGAGTCGGCCGACTGGCACTTGAGAACCGCTTCTGCTTCGGGCACTGCGCGGCAAGAAAGACGGATGTAATGGCGTCGGCTACATGTTTTATAACCCTGACAACCTGACTTCATGGAAGAAGGGACAGCAACCGATGCAGGACCCAAGACTTTGTAATCAGGCCGACTGAGGGCAACCTGCCAGCAGATTACCCAAATGTAATGACTGCAACAGTGAAACACGATGAACATCATAAGTATTTAGCTACAATAAGGGCCTGACGAGGAATAGTTCAGGCGTTGAACAAAGCACAAAACCGACCACGAGGTACGCCGTGGTCTGGGCTTAAACAGGTGATGCAGTTAGAATGGAAATCTCTGCGTGGCATTTGCTTTCCACAGGAGAGACAATTGTTAACTTTTTCTGACATCGGTTAGTGCAAGAAAAAAGGATCCTCAATAGGGTACTTAGCTTTAGAAGACTTCAGGATGATTCAATGCCAGAAACGAAAACTCAGGTACAGGCTGACTGGCACTCATGCAAACTGCTTCTGCTTCGGGCTCCTCAGCAAGAAAGACTGATGTAATGGCATCGGCTGCCTGTTTTTATACCTCTGATGACCTGACATCAGTCCTGAAGTGACAGCAACAGATGCAGAAATACTAAGTGTCTGGTATTTGGGCCAACTGAGGGCTACCTGCTGACAGATAACCCAAGTGTGATGGCTGCAACAGTGAAACACGAAGAACATTTGACCAATACAGACCTGGTGATTGCTAGAGAGGTAAAATGGGCCATAAACATTGCTGTCTCTAGAGGTGTCACACCAGAGGACTTGAGTCTATCAGTCATTAGACCAGGGGACTGCAAAAGGGCCTCAACTGTGTTGATAATTTTGAGCAGAGGTAGGGAATCAAACATTGGGATGTCACCAGCCTCCCACACAAATATTTTCAAGTTCTTCCCCTTACACTTGCTCAGGAAGTTGGACTGGGAACTGGCAGATGCCATTGCATATGTATACCAAGCACTACCTGTTTTCAAAAACCGGCTAAGAGGTCTGGCCCTATGCGTTTTCCACTCTATCACTAAAATGAGCACAAAAAGTACAGTTTTGTACCTACCATAAATGTAGATGTTCGAAGATCCACATTGCTGCAGTCATAACCTGTGGGTAGTCCGCTGTCCTCGGTCGGCCCGAATACCAAAGTGTTAGGCTGGCGTCGGTCATAATTAGCCAGATCAAGCGCATGACCGATGCCATATCCTCAGTCTTTCTTGCCCCAGATGTCAGAAGGCCTTAAAAAGAAAGGCCATAGCCAAAAAATGGAAAAACACCCAATCACCCATGTAGAAACAATATTTACAACACAAACCACACAACCACCCCAAACTACAGAAGGGAAGGAGGGAGGTAAAATGGGACTGCAGCAATGTGGATCTTCAAACATCTACATTTATGGTAGGTACAAAACTGTACTATGTTCTTCATCTCACATTGCTGCAGTCATAACCTGTGGGTAGAATCCCAAAGCAAAGGTAAAGGGAGGTTGGCAAAATCATAAAGCATTGGGAGCTGCTAACATGCCCTGTAAAACTGCAGTGGCAAACCCAGCCCTAGATTTGGAATAAAGAGGAGATGGTAATGTTTAGAAAAAGTGTGCACTGAACTCCAAGTAGCTGCCTCCAAAATATCTTTAGTAGCTACTCCTTAAAAAAGCAGTAGAAGTGGCAGTCGCCCTAGTGGAATGAGGTCTGATTCCAGCCGGAACCTCCTTACCATGATGAGAATAACAAAAAGCAATACAATGGCCAATCCACTTAGAAATAGTTTGTTTTGAAACAGGTTTCCCCTGAGAACCCAAAGCAAAAGAAATAAACAACTGTTGAGACTGCCTGAACCCTTTGGTTCTGCTCAAATAATAACGCAACTGCCTGTGAATATCCAAAGAGTGTAAAATTTTTTCCCCCTTATATTGGGGATCAGCATAAAATGTAGGCAAATGAATAGATTGGTTTAATGCCACATTAGAAACAACCTTAGGCATAAAAGTACGGTTAGTACGCAGGGAGACCCTATCCTTATGAAATATCAAGAAGGGTTCAACTGCCATTAGAGCCTGTAATTCAGATACCCTTCTAGCAGACGTAATGGCCAACAAAAGCAGTCTTCCAAGACAAAACTTCAACTCCGTAGTAGCTGCAGGTTCAAAAGGAGGTAAAGTGAGCTTTTCCAACACAAAATTGAGATCCCAGGAAGGAGTAGGAGCTCGGGGTCTTATGTTTTGCCTCTAAGAAATTGCTTAAACAAAGGATGAGAGAATAAAGGAGGGTCACAGTCATAGTGAGCAGAAATGGCTGCAGCATGAACTTTTACAGAGGAGAAAGACAAACCCTTGTCTAATAATTCTGTAATATACTGAAGTGAAACACTCAAATTAGGCACAGAGACATCAAAGCTCTTTGTTTTGCCCCAAAAATCTCCTCCATTTATCAGCATAAACTTTCCTGGTACTAGGCCGTCTGGCCTCCAAAATGACATTCAAAACTTGTTGAGGAAGCTGCGACCCCCCAGGGTCTAAAACAGAATGTGCCAAGCTGTCAGATGCAGGGACTGTATCCTGACATTGCGGAAATGATTGCTTACCTGGGACAAAAGGTGTGGAACTGATGGCAAAGGCCAAGGAGGCTAAACTCCTCAGTAGAGGCTACTAGTGCTGGCGTGGCCAATCTGGAGCTATTAGAATCATGCAAGGCTTGTCCTGTCTGACCTTCAAGAGCACCTTGGGAAGAAGAGGCAGAGGAGGAAAGGCATAGACGTGAAGGTTGTTCCAACTGAATGACAGAGCATCCACTTTCCAAGCTTTTGGGTGAAACAGCTTTGTGCAAAACTTTGGCAGTTGGAAATTTAGTGGAGAAGCGAACAGATCTATGTCTGGAGTTCCGCAAGCCACCGTCAACTGTTGAAATACATGAGGATCCAATTTCCATTCGTGGGGATCCACCATCTATCTGCTCAAAACATCTGCTAAGGAGTTCTGTGCTCCCGGCAGAAACCTTGCCTGAAGAGTGAGGTGCAAACTGAGAGCAGTCTCCCACAAAATCATAGCTTGTCTGCAAAGAAATGGGTTCCCCCTTGCTTGTTGATGTGCCACATGACTGTTGTGTTGTCTGTTTGAATCAACACCTGTCCTGGTTGAAGTAGATCCTTGAAGGCCATCAGGGCAAATTGGACTGCTAACATCTCCTTCATGTTGATATGCAAATGTTGTAGTCTGGGAGGCCACGTGTCTTGAACCCATTTCCCATTGAAGTGTGCTCCCCAAGCCATGTCTGAGGCATCTGTCGTTAAGATCTGACTCGCCTCTGGTCGGGTCACAGAGAGTCCCTTGTTTAGGTGACATTCCTGAGCCCACCACAAGAATTCCCTTTGGATGCAAGGTATTATCTGAATAACAGTGTCCAAATCGTGGCAGTGTTGAGTCCATACGCTTTTGAGATACCATTGTAGCTTCCTCATATGCAGTTTGGCATTGGGAAGCACCAGAATACAAGATGCCATGAACCCCAAGGCCTGAAGGACTGTCCTTGCAGTCAGCCTGGACCGTAGAGATAATTGCTGGAAGTAAAGGGCAAGATTTCTTTGTTTGTCCGGGGTCAAAAACGCCTTCTGAGAGGCTGTGTTCAGTCTCACACCCAGAAAGCACATGTCCTGAGAGGGTACTAGACTGGACTTTGTTTCGTTCACAGAATACCCTAGGCACCTTAACACTGCCATAACATACTGAAGATGGTGAAGTAACTTGACTTTGTCTTGAGCAAGAATCAGGCAATCGTCCAAATAAGGATAAATTTGTATTCCCCTTAGTCTTAAGAAGGCTATCACCGGAGCCAGGACTTCTGTGAACACCCTGGGCGCAGTAGATACGCCAAAGGGCAATGCAGAGAACTGATAATGAAAAGTGCCAGCCAGCGCAGGAACCTCCTGCAGCTGGGCCTGATAGGAATGTGAAGATAAGCCTCTTTGAGATCCAGAGTTACCATCCAGTAATCTTTGCCTAGCAGAGGCAGAAGCTGTTGCAAAGTTAACATCTTGAATTTGGGAATGTCCAGGTATGTGTTGAGAATAGACAAGTCCAGAATTGGCCTCCAAGTGTTTCCTTTCTTTGGTACCAAAACAAGAATAAAATCCTAGGCCCACTTCTGATGGAGGAACCCCCTGGATAGCCCCCATTTTTAAAAGTAAAGAAATCTGTTTGTGAGCCTCCAACTTTTGCTGAGGAGGAACGTCTGGCATGCCTTTGAAAGGAGGCAAGGTGTGAAAATAAAACTTGTAGCCTCGGTCTATAATATCCAACACCCATTTGTCCTGGGTGACTAAAAGCCAATTTTGCCTGAAAAGTGCCAACTTCCTCCCAGAGGAGCTGCCAGACAGGAGGGATCTGGCAGCTGGAGATGCAGGTCATTGGGTCTGTTTACGAAAAGGCTGACCCCTGCCCTCACCTGAAGATTGTGCAGGGGAACTCCACATCCTAGGCCTGAAAGAACCCTGAGCATGAGCTCTGCCCCTACCACGTCTAGATCTGCCCCTAGACTGTAAATCAGAAGAAGGATAAGCCCATCCCTTAGTAGGCCAATTTCTGCTAAACTTAGGGGGCTGCACCTGTAAAAAATCCTTAACTGTCTGCATAGACTTAGCTTTGTCTTCCATTTTCTTCAAAACTGACTCCACAGGAGAACCAAACAGAACTTCAGATTGAAGGGGAGCATCCAAAATTCGAGCTTTAACATGCTCTGACAAGTTATGATCCTTAAGCCAGGCATGCCTACGAATAACTGATCCAGTGGCAGCCACCCTGGAAGAAGCCTGAAGGGCATCAAAACCACACTGTAAAGAATGCTTACCCACCTGATCAAAGGCATGAACTAATTCCTGCAATTCCTTACACTCTATGCCCTCTGCCAAAGCATCTACCTTAGATTTTAACTGACTTAGGAGAAAATTCTGGTACTTCAGCATATGAAACTGGCAATTCAAAGCCCTCATTGCTAGAGCGGAAGAGGTATACACTTTTTTACCCCACCTATCCAAAGCTCTAGAATCTTTATCCATAGGAACGGGATTCTTTACAACAGAAGCCCTGACACCCTTAGGTCCCTGGCTAATAGTTTCCGGGTCAGCTCTTGGGCTCTTATACAAATATTTATGAGCCTCTGGCACTCTGTAATGCCTGTCTGGCTTGACCGGGGCAGGAGGCAAAGAATCAGGATTAAGGGAAGCTTCAGAGAAAACATCCTGAACAACATCCAAAACAGGGGGTATAGCCAAGGGCCTATGCTGTGGTAAAACAAAATTCCCTAAGTCTCTTTAGAATCTGAGAAATCCTGACCTTCCCACTTAAAATGCTCCCTCATGGAATGCAGGGTTTCAGAAAAAGAAAAATCCTCTGGAGGGGAAGCAGAAGGACTAGAATCCTATGCATCTGAATCAGAATAAGGAGGAAAATCCTGAATGTCTTCAGCCGAAGACTCTGAGTAATCTGAGGAATGCTCCAATCCTTCCACCTCTGGCTCCACCCTAGGCCTCTTATCTGGAGGGGGCAAAGAACCCTTGATTAAGGTAATCAAATCCTCTGCCATTTTCAGCATATGTTTTTTAGGTACAGAACCTGCAGAACTAGGGCTGACGCCAGAGGAAGACAAACCAGGCCTGACCTTGGAAGGTACTTTAGAGACAGAAGTAGAAGGCCTAACCACCTTATGCAAAGAAGGGACTACAGAGACCTGAGAGGCCCCCTCAGCCTGACCCGACTCCTGAGAGGCCACATCCTGCAAAATTAAGGGCTCCCCCTGAGACTCAGCTGAAACCTCGGCTGGATCCACAGATTCCACCGTAGTTTCTAAAGAAACTCATCCTGCTTGGACTTTAACCATTTTTCCTTGGAGGATCCGATGGCATATTGTAGTTACAAGACAAGCCTAGCACAATCTAACCTTATTAAATCTAGCACAAAAACGACACCCGACTACGTGTGCTCAGGCCCCAAGCAAGGAATACAGAGAGTGGTAATCCCTATGAGGTATCGGTTTCCCACAAGAAATACAATTATTCACTTTTCTGACATCCGGATGAAACTGAGGCAAGAAAAGACAAAAATATTGGTCTGAAACTCAGAATACGAAAATTTCAGGGTGCCGACGGCACTTGCAAACGCTGCTTCTGCGACCATGCGGCAAGAAAGACTGAGGATATGGTGTCGGTCATGCGCTTTAGTACCCAGATCTGAGCGACCATGACCGACGCCAGCCTAACACTTTGGTATTCGGGCTGACCGAGGACAGCGGACTACCCACAGGTTATGACTGCAGCAATGTGAGATGAAGAACATCTGTCTGTTTGGCACATCATGGTCCAGGTCCAGACAGAATAAGTAATAAAATTGAAATTCTTTGTGCAAAATTTGTTTTCTCTACCTGAGGCAACTTTTAACTTTTCCCCAGCAGAGTCCTTAACTGAAAACACTGGCTTCAGGCCAAATGACAGACTACGGCATTGCTATACGTGGTCTGGAACATTAGACTAACAAGGCAAGAAAGAACTGAAGACGAATATGGCCAACAATGATTTATATCATGAACCTCCTAAAGTTGGCTAGGAAGAATACCCACCAGTTGGGGAGTGGTGAAATTCTCTGGCATTCTGGTAAGCTGTGTGCTTCTGCATGGCAGGAATACACAAGACTAAGTATTACAACACTGACCACAAAGAACATCTAATTAGCAAATGTGCTCAACAAATTGTTGCCTAATGACAATAAAATATAATTTCTATGCCACTTAAAATTGTAACTAAAAAGTCTCAAATGTCTCAGTTCAAAATACAGATGTAGTAGAGTGAAGAAAATGGACCTCCATGTCTCCAACAGGCGGTTTCAGGCTCCTTCAAGCCACATCCACAACCACCACTTCCACTGCAGCAGCCACAATATATGTGAGCACAAAAACAGCCTATGGGCACTCACATCCCCTTGCTGATGATCTTTCCCTCCACATCCTTTCTTCTGCAACAACCAACATTGAAATACAAAAGCAGACGTATACAGAATACAGTCTTTTCTAGCCGGCGACAGTCACTAATACACTCTCAATAAACATTTTCAAACTAAACATAATGATGTCAGTCGTGAAGTACAACAAAATGTTGATGATAGTGTTTCTGATGAAGAACTGATGAACCTGAGTATTTATGATGGTGATGTGTTTTAGAATGCATGGAACTGGGTGACGGGATTATCGGTACTAGTGAAAGTTTTGTAGTTGAAAATGAACCTTTTGTCACAGGTTATGGACACTTAGATATACCCAATTTGGTTTCTAATAGCACTTTTATGCCACCTAGAACAAGTAGTGCCATTAACATCTTTGAAAATTTGTTGTGTAGTAAAGTTGAGAAGTTTTATGGTAGATTTCTTAAGACTTTTAAGTCTTTTAATCTCAGTAAATCAGAATGGGAGGCAATACAAGAACTTAGGATCAATTTGGATAAGGTTGTAATCAAACTTGCTGACAAAGGAGGCAACTGGGTCATAATGGAAGCTAGTCAATATTATGAGACGGTATTAAGAGTTGTTATATGATGAAGAATACTATGTTAAATTAGAACATAATCCCATCCAGAGATTTTCAACTGAACTTAAAGATATTTTGGAAAGTGGGGAAAGACTTGGCTTTCTGAAACATAAGGATGTTAAGAAATTAACTGCTGGAACTCCTAGACATCCCTTTTTATACGCATTACCAAAGATCCACAAAAATTTAGTCAAACCCCCTGGTAGGCTGATCATCTCTGGTAAAGGATCTTTTTTTGAAAATGTTAACTTTTTTTTGATTTTCATCTTAAAAAACATATAAGTACTCTACCTTCTCATGTTAAAAACACTCAAGAAATATGTTAGGACCTGTTAAATTTTGAATGGAAGGATGACTATTTCTGAGGAATGGCAGATGTTAAGGCCTTGTATACTAATACTGATAAAAATTGGGGAATGGAGGCCGTTGCTAAAACGTTGGGAGAGGGACCACGTACTGATTTTCTTTTGATTACTTTGCAATTTTGTTTGACTCAATTATTTTAGGTGGAAGAATGATTTCTTTTTGCAAAAGAGGGGTACGGCAATGGGGGCAGTATTTGCCCCCTCTTATGCTATGTTGTATATGGGGGACTTTGAGAATCAGTTTATGTTGCTGGATGATTGTTTTGTGAATATAAGAGGTATACTGATGATTTACTGTTTGTCTGTAAAGGAGATGAAAAGGAGTTTTTGGAGTTTATGCAGAGTCTTAACAAGAATCCCCATGGTTTAAAATTCACATGGGAAACTGATAGATCTAGTGTCATATTTCTGGACGTGGTTCTTTATGCAGATGATAAAAACAGTATCCAGTTTAAACCATATAGAAAGCCTACTTCTGTTAACAATTTCTTACATGCTACTAGCATCCACCCTCCACATTTGATACAGTCCTTGCCCTATGGAGAATTTAAGCAAATTCTCAACAATACCTCTGACGTTATGTTGCATGAAAGGTGTTTAAGTGAGGTGTATGATAAGTTATCCGTCAGAGGGTATAATAAATAATTGTTGGTGAGTGCTAGGAATACGGCATTAGCTAATGTGGATGGCCATGTTAGAACAATTAGTTCCAAGAGGGAATTTTTGTATAATGAAAGTGTTTCTGAAGATGATAAAGAAAAACTGTTTTTTGTTTCTAGGTATAGTGACTTCTCGACATTTTTGGAAAAGATAATTAGACAAGCTTGGGATATAGTCTGTGAGGATAGATCTATTGGATTCTTATTTCCCAAACATATTGTTTTTTCCAATGGGAGGTATGACAATCTCAAAGAATTATTGAATAAGAAACCTTTGGGACACACAGGTCATAGTAAGATGGATAATCTGGTAGGTACTCATTCCTGTGGACATTGTTCAATATGCAATCGGGTAAGGAATCTACATGAGTGTAAAATCAATTGGAAATTGTATAGGGCTCTGGAATTTTATGATTGCAACAGTTGTGGTGTTGTTTACATTTTGGGATGTAACTGTTGCCCTGTCCAATGGTACACTGGTCAAACTACCAGGAGGGTTAGGGTTCAGATCTTAGAGCACTTTCCTTACTAATGATAGTTTGTCATTATCATTTTGATAAGCTTGCCTATCTCTCACTAATTTCTTCTTGGCTTTATTTTTTAAGTTTAACAGCACTTGGAGGATGTTAGGAGGAAGAAAGTTGAGAGCCCAGTAGCTATGCATTTTTTGGCCAATCACCAGGGTATGGATGATCGTTTATTTTTCAGTGTTTTGGCACAACCTAATGGTATGAAATGTAACTTTAGGACAGAGTTATCTAGACTTGAGAGTAGATTAATTATTAATTTTCACACTTTACATCCAAAGGAAATGAATATGGAAAACTATTGGTTCCTGTTCTGAAATTTAGGAAGGATGTTTGCACATGTGTACACATACACATATATTTATATGTATTTTGGGTTTGATTTCTTTCTATTTGTGTATATGTTTGCATGGGAAAAGATTATAACATCAGAATTATTTTCTATATAATGTGCAAGGTCATATGATCTAATACTTAAAAAAATTGATTATGTAATTTAATAGAATATGGGACATTATTTCCCGCTCTGAAATTCAGAAAGGATGTATGTACATGTGTACACATATACACATATATTTACATGTAATTTAGATATGAATTTTCCTTTATTTTTATGTGTATTTATGCGCATTGGAAAACTAACTTTGCATCAGAAATATTTCATATTTTATATTTTCTTATATATAATATGTAAGGTTGCCTGAATTAGTACTTAGAAGTTGATATTTATGAAATCATATTTGATATATGTATATTACTATTTAATAGATTGAAATGTGAACTTCATATAAAATAACATATATATATATATATATATATATATATATATATATATATTTTTTTTTTTTTTTTCATGTAAGGCCGCCTTATGTATTAAATTAGAAGTTGATGCTTTTAAAATTACAGTCTGTGTATATGTTTTCACATGAAAAACGAAGTGTGATTTGCATTATATATGATGGACACACGTCCCTTTTAAGAAATATTTAGAATGTATTTAAAAATGATGATTCTAACTGGCTAAGTAATTAATTAGAACATTGATTAATTGAAGTAATTATGATTGTGCTGTATGTATTTAAGGATGAGGGTGTTGTTTAGAAATGTTCCATTAGAAGGCAAGAAGCCGAGATACCAGAACATTTTGTATGAATAAAAGACTTGTCCTTGGAGTGATGTTCCGGTTCCTTTTTCTGCTGGTGGCAACTTATGTTTATTGAGAGTTTTTTCTTGTGAAGGTGTTTCTTCTGACAGTCACTAATACAATATAGGTTCATAGGTTCATACTAGGCTATCTGCCCGAGGGCATTTATAAGCCTATTGGAGAAACTATGCCCATTATTTTGCTGTGCCTCTGTCGAGCAGTGACACTGAGGTAACCCCTGGGGTGTCAATCCATTGGTCAAGATTCCTCTTGAACAAGGCCAGCGAGTGCTCTGCCTCACATAAACCGGGATTTTGTTCCACAGCATAGGAGTCTTTGGGTGATGAATCTATCCTCCAGCACGTCCTATTAATAACCGTGTCGAAGGTTTAAGTCTTGTGGCTCTGAGGGATCTAGATTTTTGAGATGAAGCATGTTCATCAAATCTGGGTTTGACATGGCCTTGTATGTCAGGCATAGGTCACCTCTGAGCAAGCGGTAAGCAACTGAATATAACTGGAGTTCTTTCAGTCGGGCAGCATAAGACAGATTTTTGAGACCCTTTATCCTTTTGGTGAGGAACTTTTGTGGCCTCTCCAGCTGCTGCAAGTGTCGGGTCAGATACATTCCGAATGGGGCATTGTACTCTATCATCGGTCTGATGAGTGATGAGTATAGGAGACTATGACTTCCCTTGATCTAGATGTGAATCCCTTCATGATAAGGTGGGCAATGTAGAAGGTCTTCCTAACTAATTTAGCAAGATGAGTATCGAATGAAAGGCTACTGTCAACCTGGGTTCCCAGGTCCCTAATAACTTCTTCTGTGTTCAGGGATTGCCACCTATATGGTAGCTAGGGTAACCTTATTTTTGACTATGCATTTCTTGGCATTTAACTTTAGGCCATGGCTCTGGCACCAGTTATCCGTTTCTGTGAGACCCTTCTGAAGGATATCTGTGTTGGATGTGTTTTCAACAGTCATCTGCAAACTTTGTCAGCCATAACCCTCCTGTGTTTGCTTGTACTTCAAAAGTAGATGCCAAACAAGAGTGCCCAGGACTGAGCCCTGTGGGACACCACTTGTGACAGGCTTTGAGTCTGACATGGCGCCAGCAACTCTGACCCTGTGGGTTCTGTCACTCAGCCAGTTTGCAACCCATCTTGTAATGTATGGATTTACACTTTTGATGAGTTTTTCAATGATACCCGAGTGAGGTATTGTATCAAAGCGTCTAGGTAGGCTGTATGGACTGCCTTATGGCCTTGGTGACTGTTTGAAAAAGTCAACCAAGTTTAAAAGGCATGATCTGCCTTTGACAAAGCCAAACTGGGTTGGATCCAAAGTCTGTAAGTTCCTATGTCTTTATTTATGAGATCCATTATGATCCTCTCCATGGCTTTGCAGATAAGGCTTGTCAAGCTAATGGGACGGTAATTTTGGGACCACAGTCGCTGTGCGCCACTCCTGGGTATGTATCCGGAGGTGAGACTAAGATTAAACAGATGTCCTAACTGTGGGTTTAATTTTGAGTTCATGGAGCACACAGCCGGGGACACCATCAGGTCCCATGGATGCTGTGTTCTTGCAGTTCTCACCTGGGCATTAGAGATGTTTGGGGGGCTACAATCATTTGGTATAGATATCTCTCCTTTAGGGAGAAGTTTGCACTGAACCTGTCAGCCAGTATGTTGGCAATGTCTGTAGGATCAGTAATCTTCACATCATTTTGAACTAATTCTGAGCATATCTGGGAGTTTCCTCCTAGGTTTCTGACATAGCTAAAGAATGCCTTATGGTTGTCTTTAGAGTCCTTAGCTATTTTTTCAAAATTAGCTTTGGATTTTATGAGAGCTCTTAGCTTTTTACTTATAGTGATCAGCGGTGTCTTACCTTTTAAGGATTTTGCTCTATCTTGTAGTAGCTTTTTTTGTTGTAGAGTTTGTTTATGGCTTGGGTCCACCAGACTGGGCGCTTGCCTTTGGTACAAAGAGTCTTTGTTTTGCTTGGGATTGCCTGATCCATGCAGCCTGCAGGTGCTGGTAGAAGGCATTTGTAAGTGATTCAGCGGTTTGAGTAATGTTAACAAGGAGACCACACTAGTCTTTAGAAGTGTGAAGTTGACCTCCAGTGAGATTAGTTTGTGATCAGATCTCACCAGTGAGGGTATACTTCCGGCATTGAACATTGTGCTCCCATGTTCGTGATGATGAGATCAAGTATGTTTTCTCCTCTTGTGGGGATGGTGACTAGTTGTTCCATGGCATTTGAGTTTATGAATTCCAGGAACTTTTGGGCTAGAGTGTTTGGGCTTGAGTAGTGTTCCCAGTCTATATTAGGGTAGTTGAAGTCACCTAGTATGATGGTGTTTGGAGATACATTTATCCCCCAGTGTTTTCAGGAAGGCCATATGAGGTTCCTGAGTTTGTGGCCTGTAACATGCTACAAATTGCAGAGCAATCTTGCCTATGGTTAATTGCACCTGGATGGTTTCCGATGCATCTGCCACCAATCTTGTGGTGTGGGTGTCCTTGATGAATATGGATACCCCTCCTCCTTTCTTGGAATTGTCTGGGTTTTGGGGCGGAATGCATGGGGGTGCTCTCAGGAGCCTTGAACCAGGTTACATCGATGTTCTCCAGAGGCATTGAGCAGCATTACCCTTAGTAATCGAAATCAAGCTGGAAAAAAGGCAGTGCAAATTTAAAATCCCAATGTTACCAAACAATATAGGAGGTTCTGCAGTCTGGTAGCCACCCACTGTCTTAATGGGCGGTCTGTTAATGTTTAGTATTTTAAATGACATTTTTATGTTCTGTAACCCAGAAAAGGCATTTTGGGTTGAGGTACCAAGATACTGTACTTTTAATTTTCACAGTTTTAGTGATAAAGTGACTCGTGCCTGTTAGAGTTGTGACAGACTACCCATGCAGAATCACATGCCACTAATACTTGACTTGTCCCATACCATGGTGACACCATAACACAAGCAGAAGAGTGAAGTGTACTTACAAGAAGCTCATTTTCCTCCATTACAAACAAAATTTTCACTTGTCTTCTGGATTTATCATCTGCAACACAACAAACATGGCCAATAATGAATTCTACCCAAAAATACATCCATAGCCTGAAGTCACTGTGTTCTCAGCCAACAGGTAGTGCTCTTCAAGAACTACACTGTGTAGAATAATACAACAGCAGCAGCTATACCAGGTACTACAGAGTGTACCCAATAGTCACATAGTCTGCAACCACTGATGCATGGTAACACAGATGCACAAAGTATTGAGCAAAAAACAACACCTTCAAACATGTGCATACAGCAATGAGATGCTCTGCATAGGTATGCACCACGTACATGGGTATCAACATAGCTAAGGTATTATCTGTGGTGGTAAAAGCTTAAACTTAAATAGGATGTGTAGGTGTATAGCATAAATATAAGGGTATCAGCATAGTTAAGGTAACATCAAGGAGTGGAGCGTCAGAAAGATGGTGCATTAAATGCACACTCACGGCAGTGCACAACGTATGTGCAGTTCTGATGACAAACAGATTTGCACATATCCTGAAGAGAGCAGTGTGTGACACAAATGTTAACTGATTGATATGCAGCTGGGCCAGATGTGTCACATATGTATCTCAACATTTTGTCTGTCTACAGAGCAAGACAAAATATTAGTGTAACTAACTAGAAAAAGGTCAGCAACTTGTTGCTTCCTTCTTCAACACAGGAAAAGAGAGATGACAAGTCTCTTGATAACTCTGACATGCTAGCTCAGCAGTAACCCCTTCCAGAGGGCAGGATATCTGAGAACAGATGCTAGGATAAACTGGCACATAATAAACAATGCTAGCTTAGTATGAAGTAATGATTAGTGCTTGTAGCAATGGTCCAGCATGTTTCAGTACTAATAAGAGCATATGAAGAACCCCCCCCACAGAGGGCTAAAAAATGTCACATACCATCACTATTCTGGGAGTACAACACAATCATGGTGTGCATGGTGACAGAGATGGTGATCATGTACTTACATGAAATATACCAGACTTGTTTGCTTTCCCTAAGTGAGATGTGGATACTGCTGACAATGTTATCAGCAAGACACGGATGTAACTGCTAAGGAAATGGATGGAGAGCTCCATGTGCTGACTGATGTTCTGAGGCACCGAGAGCATAAACTTGCAACTAAAGTTGCAGAAGTCCAGGCAAGCTTAAATGTGAATGCACAGAGCATTCTGAAAAGACAAGCTGCATGGCATGATGCATATTCTCTATTTTCTGGAGTCGGTGGTGGTGGTGGTGGGGGGGTATCTTCAAGGTCCATACAGTTTCCTATACTCCTGTATCAGTGCTCTTGTAAACCCAGGTCGCTTGCAACTCCAAGGCCATCCTCTTCAGGAGCACCAATTTACAGATGCTAGTACTTGCCAACAGGAACTGTCAGAGATGGGTTCAAGACGCCCTTCTCTTAATGTCTCTGCATGTGTTTGTTAGACTTTTCAGTGGTGTCTTCAACTGCTCCTGCCACTGACTACAAATCAAGACAGCGTAATCCTGAATCACTGTGAGAGCAGGAGAGCCCAGTGGTGGAAGAACAGTGAGGGATCAAGACCCATACTAAATCATTAAAGAAAATAACACAGTATATGAGAGATGTAAATACACAACTTCTTTGGAGTCCAATATTTTGCATAGAAACGAGGTAATCAAGAATACCCACACTACATCCCTCAAACACACCACTCAACATACACAGAGATTGTGTTATGCTGCAGTGCTTAAAAGAAACCTTCCCAAATCTCAAAGACATCCAAAGCCACCTAACAGCAACAAAGAGCAAAGCCCTTATAGCAAGCATATACTTTACCTAATACTTTTGTCATCGGGGTAACCATTGTGTGACACTCAGATGCCCACTCACAAGGTTAGACAAGTAGATAATGGTTAGTTTCCTATCTGGAGCCAGGTTCCGCAACATCATGAACGCACTAAAGTCAATGCACCCCAGGTACCAATATGATTCTCTTATAGTCCCTGTGGGTGTAAATGCCTAAGAATACCTCACTGGACTATATGAACAGACATAGTGGATCTCTCTGAACATGTGTCACAGACAAGTATAAGCCTTGCACTGAGCAGCTTTCCATCTTCACCAAGGATGATGCCACAGTACGAACATAAAATGATTGATTTCAATAATTGGCTTGGTTTCTGGTCTCACTCCAGAGACATCCAACATCTGTCAGCATGGGTGGACATGGTCAACAGACCATGTTACTTCGGCTAGGATGGGTTGCCCCTGTCCCCTAGGTTTTTGCTACTGGGTAAAACTTTGTCCACCCCTTTACAGCCTTTTTAGGCGATACCAAAAAGACAAAAACATCAATATAGTGAAAAAGTCTCCAAGTAACCTTAAGGCATTACTACTCAATGCTAGGAGCCTAAAAAAAATCCCACCCTTCAAAAGCCTCCTCACTGTGGAGAATATGGGCATTTGTGGCATGACCAAGACTTGATTTAAAGCCATAAAAAGTACTCCAGCAGGGCAAGCCAACAGTGCCTCCCACACATTTAGACCAACAGTCTAGGGCCAAAGATGGAGGTGTCTCACTCTACGTTAGCAACAAATATACCTCCAGGATGGTTAAACTGGATGACACCATGGAGCATCATCATATCTTGACTAACTGCAGGTCACCATCTACGCAGTTACAGTCGCACGACTCTTACCTAAGCCTAGTAGAGGCACTCACTATCCAACCAAATACCCAAACATCCTACTCATGGGCGACTTTCACTACACCTCTATAGACTAGGAAACATAGACTGCCTCAAACTCACAGGCAGAATGTCTCCTGGACTTTGCTAACACAAACACTTTGGAAAAGACAATGCACGCTCCAACCAGATGATCAAACATACTGGATCTGGTATTCACTAAGACAGCATTACAACACCATCCTCCCCTATGTCGTGTTCTCACAAGAGAGGATGGATCACAAATCAGTCTCCTTTGAAGTAAAAACTCAACCTGAAAAACCCAGCTAAACCAGTAACAGTTAGGAACCATTCTAAGGCAAGTTACATCCTACTAAATGACAGCTTGTCAAAATCCTAGGCTTCCCCTAACCCAAGACCATAGCAACCTATGAGGAATTATTCACAGAAACTCTATACAAGCATGTGAATGATTGCATATAGGCTGCAGTACCTACCAGAAGTAAATCTAAAACAAACCCAACTGGTGGAATCCTCAACTAAACAGGGTATATAACAAAAGAAGAAAACTCATGACGAAAATCTGGAACAGCAACTCTCTTAAAGACAACAGCTCTCTTACACAACTAAACAAAAAAACTAAAAGGTCTAATTAAGTCCAACATAGCCAACTACAAGATCAGGATAGCCCTGCAGGCTAGGGACAATCAGACGGCCTTCTTTAGCTATGTCCGGAACATTAAAGGTAACACAGTGTGTGCTGAACTGGTGATGAACGGTACCATCTTCACCTATCAGGGTGACATAGCAAATATACTGGTTGATAAATTCAGCTCAAACTTCATCCCCCCCCCCAAGCTGCATCAGGTGAGATACCCTCCAAAATACTTCCCCCAGCTATTAACAAGGACCACGTGCTCCCAGCACTTGTTAAAGTCAAGAAAGCTGCCTCTATTGGTCCCAACAACATCCCCAGTTGCTTCCTGAACACTCCAAACATGACCTATCAGGACCACTTGAGGTACTCTAAGTACAACCTCGAAACAGGAGGCTACATTCCAGTTAAATGGAGGACCACAACAGTCATTCCCCTCCACAAGGGCTGGTCATCAGCTGACCCAGGGAACTAAAGATGCATCAGTCTAACAAGCCTAATATATAAAGTCATGGAATGAATTATCATGGAAATGATAAATAAGGATGTTGGTAACATACAGACACTGGATCCCTCCCAATTTGGCTTTGTTAAAGGAAGGTTGGCCTACTTAACCTAGTAGACTACTTTGAGAGGGTGGCCAAGGCAACTGGACAGGGGTTAAAACAGTACATATTGCATACCATGACAAACCAAGTCATTTGATGCAATACCCCACTCAGGCATTGTTGACATGCTCCTGAGCAAGGTATAAATCCTTACATAACTCAATAGATTTCTGGTTGGCTTGCAGGCAGTACGCAATATGTTAGCATCAGTAAGACCACCTCCACCAAGAGACCAGTCACCAGAGGAGTACCCCAGGGCTCCATACTAGGCCCGTTCCTGTTTGGCGTCTACTTCTTGGAAGTCACAGCTACCGTTCAAGGTCTCTGGCTCACCAAGTTCACAAATGACTAAATTGGGAGCTATTACAGATTCCCCTAGAATACCAGTATCGTATAAGATGGTTTAACACAGACAAATTACTGGTGCCAAAGCCATGCCCTAAAACTCATTGTCAAAACATGCATTATAATGCCTTTTGGGAAACTGTCAATCCAAGTTAATTACTCCACTGATAAAACACCCCTAAGAGTTGACCCACCAAGTAAGGGATCTGCAAACATATGCAGACAGAAATCTGGCTTTTGACCAACATGTAGCTAAGACAAAATCATTCTATGTCTCCTAACGTATAGTTAAGTGGATGGCATCCTGGACCAAGGAAGTTACACGACCACTCTACTCAGTCCTCATCAGATCTGTCATTGACTACAATGGCCCCTTTGGCATGTATCTAACCAGACACTTGCAACAATTGGAACACCCACACAGGTTTCTCAGCAGGAGAATTCAGGGCATGAATACCCTGTCCTAAACTGATTGAATACTGAGACAGAGCCTTTAGACATTCTTCTACATGCTGCTGAGAGGAGATCTTTGCCTGGCTTACAGGGCTTCCTCAGACCCAGTCCTGATGGATCTTTTGCACATGTCCAAAACGAACAGCACCAGAAACACAAGACCTAGAGATCTGAACTTTGTTTGTGACATGCACACAATGTGCTGGAGAGACACGTGTCCCAAAGGATTATCGTTCTATGGGATAGGCTTCCATCCATGTAAACATTGTTCATCTCTGACCCTATTCAAACAAAACCTTGACAACTGGATGGGAACTTGTAAATTTACCCCCCATATCCCTTAGGGCCAGAGTCCATCAATAAGAAAAGTATTATACTAACTCTCCCCTACAAATCCTTAATTACCTCCCTACTGACATGCCCCCCCTGCATATAAATGCCCATGACACTCGGGACCCAAATGGTCGGGGGTGCACGTCTAGGTTTGTAAAGGACCTAATGGTCATTGGCCTAGTAACAAATTATAAATATATGAAATGCTGTATATAATTTATACTTTGGATGTTTTCTCATGTACCAGCCTATGTCATTAAGTTCCATTATTTTCTGGATTCATATATGGTGTTATGTGAAGAGCTATATGAACTGATGTGTAACATCATGTTGACTGTAAGACACATACCATAACTACAGAGTCATAAATGTTATGTTCCATCTTAAGTAGTTCTGGGTTATACTAAAAATAAAACCGCCTGTGTATGAAGCAGGAAATGTATTGATTTTGTGATTTTGTCTTGATGAATAAATTTCCTATTTGATATATAGATGGAGTTTTTTATTACTGGTTTTATTTATCTCAATCTAGTGGTGGTGCTTCTTCCTTTTTGTTTTAGTGGTTCTGGGTTATCTACATTCTATGTCTAAAGGGTCCCATGTGATGCATGTGAACAGATCACCTATATATACAATAAGACATTGATGGTATAGCCCACAGTGATCCACACACTTATCGCATGACATGAAGTATCGATGCAGTCATGTCTCCACATATGTACAGATGCTTGGCAATGTATTATGTCCTATGACTACCATGTTATGCAGTTTGTAGTTCTTTACACAAGTGTGTAATATATGCATCATAGTGTCCAGCTTTATACATTGGTCCACAGTGTGTGGTGGGCTGTCTGTGTGCCATTACAATACCAATGTTTCTTTGTTGCACACCTCATGCACACCACTGTTTTGAACTGTGCACAGTCAGAAGTGTATCTACATATCAACACTTGCTTGCACAAGCTGCATACCATTGTTAAAGAATTCACTTGTCGTTGTAAGCCAAAGACTTTCTTAATTTAACCAGCATGCAAAAAAGTCTAGCACCCAAATAAAACCATATTCTCTACACTAATTCAGCAGTTTCTTCATTATATTGACAATGCCAGCAGCTACTACAAATACTTGGGAACAACCTTTTATCGCAGCCCTGTTTTCAGGTAATTTTTGACAAAACTGCAAAATATAATGCGAACATTACAGTCAGACTCTCTTCTAAGCATTTATCTTTAATGCTTCTTTGCTGACTAAAGTTCATAAAAAGCAGAAGAAACTGCTATGAATTCTGCTTTAAAGTAATAAGGAAGAAGAAGACTTTATAGTCAGCATATCTGCCTCAGAGCACCATGGTCCAGGCTCATGGTTGACCTCCAGCCACTTTGGAGAGTTTGCACACTCTCTACAGTCGTATGTTTTCTCTGGACACAGATTTCCTTCCACCTCCACAAAAAAGAGTTATGTATTTACCATAACTTGCCACTTGTGCTATCTAGTGTCATTATTCATCAGAGACGGGTCTAGGATCCGACCTCAGATCCAAGCTCAGATTCCTCCCTTTCCCATAATTCCTTGTTACCTTCTAACCCTCAGATCGAGTTTGCTAAATTAGCTGAAATGCAGAAACAAACATCTGTAGTGGAAGACAAAAACTTCCCACCAGATGCAAACCACTTCAGCCTCACCAGATCTCCAGAAGGAGGGGGAAGGAAGGCAGGAATGTGATGAATAATGACACCGAATAGGACAGATGCGAAGTACATAACGCTTTATCTGATGCTATTCGTGTCATTATTTACCACAGATGGGTCAGAGTCCCCAGCTACTAGGAACCCTGGGTGGCCTCAAGGAAGGATGTGCCAGAGCATGGAGGAACCCAAGGAAGCCCTGTTCCTAGATACCAAGTCCAATTTGTAGTGAAAAATTAAAGTATGTGGATTAGACCGAGTAGCAGCAGCACAAATTTCATCAATGGAAAGTCTAGCCGAGAAGGCCAATGAGGTAGCAACAGACCTAGTGGAGTGGGCCTTAACTGGCCTGGATAATTCTAAATGCTGACTAGCATAAATGAAGGAAATACAATCAGCAATCCACTGTGAGATAGTCACTTTGGAAATTACCTGGCCTGTTCTGTTCTGAGAGAAAGCCACAAAGAGTTGGTCCAACTTTCTAAACTCCTCAGTCCTTTTTAAATAAAAGCCCAGTTGTCTGTGGACATCTAAGCAATGCAAGACATATTCTCCTTATTAGAGTAATTAGGGAAGAAGACCAGCAGTTGAATCGACTGACTGAGATTTGCCTTTGAGGCCACTTTGGAGAGAAAGGAAGGATTTGTTCTGAGAGACACCCTGTCCTTATGAAAGATTATGAACAGGGGCTTAATGTACAGAGCCTGTAGTTTTGAGACCCTTTTAGCAGAAGTAATGGCTACTAACAAGGCCGTCTTCCAGGATAGGAATTAAATATCTCATGAACTAGTGGGTTCAAAAGGTTTTTGAGTCAGACACTGCGGCACCAAAGTCAAATCACATGGAGGTGATGGATCTTTAATAGGAGGTCTAAGAAGTAAAACTCTTTTCAAAAAGGCTTTGCACAGTTTGGAAGAAAAGGTAGGCTCATTGTTGACATGGAAATTGGAGATGGCAGCCAACTGGAGCTTAATGGTAGAAAAACTCACCCTATCCTGAAAAAGGGAAGATAAGAAGAGCAAAATATCAGGGATAGTGGCTGAAAAGGGATCTAGGTTCCATTGTCTGGCCCAAATGGAAAACTTTTCTCACTTACTGGAATACACCTTCTTTGTAGACAGCTTTTGAGAAGCAAAAATAATGCTCCTCACCGGGGAAGGAAGCCTGGACTGGGACAGAATTACTGGAACTTAGAGAAACCATGGGGTTAGATGAAGGGTCCAGAGATTGGGAAGTGAAAGCCCCCAGGAGTGGGAGAGGAGATCCAGAATAGGATCCAAGGTGGATGCTTCAGATGAGACCTGAGGAAGGGGAACCATGCCTGACAAGGCCAGAAAGGGGCAATGAGGATGACAGAACTCTTCAGGTGACAAGCTTTCTGTAAGACTTTGCATATTAGGGGAATAGGGGGGTAAGCATAGAGGAGACATGAAGGCCAGTTGTGAACAAGAGCATCCCTTGGTAACTCCCCCGATGGGGGAAGCAGGGCAAAGTAACTGCTGCATTTCTGGTTGAATGAGGAAGCAAAAAGGTCACAGCATGGTTGACCCCAGTGGTTGAAGATCTGCCTTGCCACTGATGGATTCAGGAACCACTCGTGAGGTCTCAAGATGGACCTGCTTAGTTTGTTGGCCGGCACGTTGGAACTCCTGGGATATTAGTTGCAAGAAGAAAGCACCTGGAAGACATCACCCATTCCCACACTCTCATGGCCTTTCTGTACAGAGGATAAGACCTTGCTCCCCCTTACTTGTTGAGGTACTAGATTACAGCCATGTTGTCCATCTGAACTGCTATGGTCCCCAGAGGGAGGCAGTCCTGAAAGGTTTGCAATGTTAAAAGGACTGCTCTCATCTCCAGGATGCTTATGTGCAATTTGGCCTCCATAGTGAATCACGTGCCTTGCACTGTGCTTCCCTGAAAATGCTCCCCCACCCCACCCCAACAGGGAGGCATCTTTGGTCACTGTGGCCTTGAGGGGAAGAACACAAAAGGGCCTGCCTAGAAAAAGGTCTTGAGACTGAAGCCACCAAATAAAATGATTCCTGCATACCTGCGTAAATTTTATTGTCATGGACATGGGCTGAGAAAGAATGGACTACTGGACTGCCAGGGTCCATTGGAGAACTCGTATACGATACCTGAGTGACACCAACTGAATGGCAGCTGCCATAGAACCTAGTGCTTTGAGAATTAAATGAACAAGTGGATGTGAAAGATTCAACAGAAGAGAAAGTTGATCCTGAATCAACTGGACCCTGTGAGCAGGCAGTGCTGATGTCTCTGATACTGTCTCCAGCAGAACTCCAGGTTTTGGCATGGAACTAGATTTGACTAGGGCAGGTACACTGTGATACCTAAATGCTGGAAGAGCCTGAGGACATACCTAGTGGCCAGTGTTAGTCGATGCTTAGTGGGAGCCATGAGAAGCCAATCGTCCAGGTATGGAAAAACCTTGAAACCCTGCAGCCTAAGATGAGCTGCCACCACTGTCATGCATTTGGTAAACAGTCGGGGAGGGGGGGGATGAGGTGAGTGCAAAGGGGAGGTCTCTGAACAGATAACGACTGGCCCCTAGCTGAAAGTGTAAATGTCTCCTGGAGAGTCTGTCAATCTTTATGTGATAGTATGCATCTGGAGCACATCCAATCATCCTTGCGCAAGAGAAACAGAATGGACTGTACAGTGACCAACCAGAACTTGGACTTCTTCAGTGAAAGGTTTAGCTCGCTAAGGACCAGAATCGGATGCAGGTCTCCAGTCTTTTTTGGCATCAAAATGGAGGAGTAAGTTCTGGACCATCACTGTCCTGTAGGGACCTCTTGAATGGCTCTTTATTGAAGGAGGTCTTGCACTTCAAGCCAGGGCAACTCTCTTTGATGAATTGGTACATCTGGGAGAAATCTCTGAATTGGAGGGGGCTGGGAGAAGGGAATGGAGTAACCCCTGGAAATGACTTTTTAGCAACCATTGATCGGAAGTGAGACTTGTCCAGGCTAGTAAGTGAAGAGAAAGCCGACCCCTGACTGCCTCCAGGACAGCTGGGCAGCACATCAGGAGTACTGGAAGGGCTTCTCTGAGAAGGGGTCTCAGGAGCCCTAACTTTGTGGTCCCCCTTATGCCCCTAGGGCAGTCTCTACCAGTGAATCCCCTGCCCTGGTCTGTGGAAGAGGATTCCTGAGAAGCGTCCTGAAATGAAGATAGAGTCCTCCAGAACCAAAGCTTCTTACTTCCCCTCTGGGTCTTGGAAAAGGACCTCTGGTGAGTAGAAAACTTGATCCCTACCATATAAAGAGTTTTGCCTTCCTGCTCACAGTCCAAACAAAGTGAAACTGTCAAAGGAGGCATTAGTGAATGATGCCTTAAAGAGTTCTGCAAACCTGCAAAGGCAAAGCCAGGCATGCCGCCTGACAGCAATGCCTGTGCCTGCTGCTTGAGAAGTGGCCTCTGCAGCATTGGGGATCAACCTCATCAAGGCATACACTAAAGAAGTGAGAGTGAACAGCCTCAGAGAGACTTGCTTGAAGCTCTCTGGAGGCAAGGACTCAGAGGGAAGTGGTAAGCTCTGAAACCAGATCCCTCTGAAGCAGGGTAAAATGGGCCAAGTAATTGGATGCTCACACGCTGAAGGTAGCGGAGGCCAACACACGCTTTCCAAAAAGTCAATTGCTCGGGACTCCCTGTTCGGGGGATGGACTGAGGAGCTCTGTTCAGGTAGCTCTTGGTAGCAGCAGCCCCACAATGGCATCAACAGGG
Source organism: Protopterus annectens (assembly GCF_019279795.1). Classification (NCBI taxonomy): domain Eukaryota; kingdom Metazoa; phylum Chordata; order Ceratodontiformes; family Protopteridae; genus Protopterus; species Protopterus annectens. The sequence goes on from NC_056737.1 coordinate 644,287,587, forward strand.
ACCCCTTTGCTCCAAAAGGACCTATCCTTAGGAGGACTGAGGAACTTATCACCTTTCCTGGGCACAGGTTTCACCATGTCCAGCTTCTTCCAGGCCCTGCTGGTGATGAGGTCCACAAGCTCATCAGCAGGTGGGGGGAAACCCAGGTAGTAGATGGGTCCATCCTGAACACCTTCAAGAACATGGGACTCCTCTGAAGACGTGGGTTGGGAATACCATCTGCCTCTCTGGGAACTTCCAGGATGTCCCCGAAGGAAACTTCCTCATGTGGAAGTCTGAGGGACCAGTCTCCTTTGTCAAAATCGATGTCTTCAATGAGGGACTCTCTGGGGGAGTCCAAGTGCCTCCTCTTACACATTCACTTCTGAGGGAGCTCCTCTGCTGTGGGCTCAGGGGAGGACTCAGAAGAGATGGGTACCCCAAGTGGGGCAGTGTTCTTCTGAAGGTGCTCGCGAGAGGTCTGACCCTGGATGGATGATGAGGCCTCAACACCCAATCCCAAGAAAGGCTGGGGAAGACCTGGAGACAAACTCCCAAACTGGTGAAGATCTTCTCTACCACCTGGAAGGCTGATGGAATGGATGAAGCCCTCCTGCCATTCCTCATGGCCAGGGCCACCTGGGAAGGCAGAAGGGATCCTGACGTAGTGCCGAGGCCTCAGGACGATATTGGCAATGAGCTGCCCAGTGCCGAAGCCCCCAAGAGAAGGAAGCTGTCTGAAAAATTCAGACCAGAACCCACTCCCAGGGAATCAATACCAAGGCCCACTCTGGTCAGAGAGCTGCAGAAAAGAGCCGGCCAGGGACCCTGAAGGTGTTGAGAAGGGGGGGATATCCAACAACATCGGCTTCTAACTATGAATCTCTGGGTTCTGACATTCCAAAACCTGTGGGATTGGAAGAGGACAAGTGGAGACCCATGGCTGGGGAGGGTCCCTCTAGCTGCATAGGCTGGGGACAGCAGCAGATCTAACTCGATTTGAGCTTTGAGGAAACTCCTCATCATCCTATCCATATCTGAGGGAATGAGACTTCTGGACAATCTGAACGAAGCTGAAGAATGACCTGATTATGCTGGGATCCTGCCTTGGATCGCAAAGTTGTAAGGATCTGAGAAGGAAATTTGGTCCGATGTCTCAGATCCGTCCTCCTGGATGATCCGGAAGGGGAATCGTGTATGACAATAGGATATGACAACTTTATAGGATCCAAACACTTAGGATCCGTACCACACAGATCTGACAAACTGGTCAGATCCAGGGATGGCCTGCCTTTACTAGGATCCGAAGGCCTCCAAATCTGATGAGGCCTTGGATCCAGAAGCCTGCTCTGAAGATCTGGGAACTGCAGATCTCTGATACGACACCAAAGAGGCTGGACTTGGATCTGAGGATCTACAATCTGACAGCCTTAGCTTTTTAGGGAGTGAAGAAGAAGACGTCCCAGGAGTAGGATGATGTCTCTTCCTGGATTCCTGAGAAGGTTTGCAAGGGGAGTCCGAGGATAGTGGACCACCCTGTGCCAAGCCTTTAAGGAGCAACTTGTTGTGGCACTCAACAAGGGCCCTGGGGTTGAATGCTGCACAAATGTCACATTCAACTTCCAGGTGCATCAACACTAAACAACAGAGGCACTCCTCGTGAGAGTCGGAGCATGGCATCTTCTGACTACAAGAGGAGCATCTCTTAAAACTTGACGGCTTTTCAGACATCCTAACTGCAATACACACACACACAAACACACCAGGAAGAAAAAAAAAAGTTTTTTTATTTTACTTATTTATTTTTTAAGAGAAAAGACCAGTTATAGGGAAAAAGGCATGAAGCACCAAGCACTAGAAGGGGGGGACCTACCTACACCAAAAACTAGGTTTTAACAGGGCGGGGGGAGGAATTAAACTTAACTAATGGTAGTTAAAGGCAGTAACAATACCCAAAAAGGAAAAAAAGCGAAGAAATGAAGCCAAGAAAATAGCACTCATCTAAGAGCTCCTACACATGAGCCTGGACCACGTCCGGAGCAATTCAGCAGCAAATGAGATCTGGGGGGGTTAGAAGGTAGCAAGGGATTTTGGGAAGGGGAGGAGACTGAGCTCTGAATCTGTTTGAGAAGTTGCCGGCTTGGATGCGAGGTTGGATCCTAGACCCATTTGTGATAAATAATGACACAGATAGCATCAGATCACATTGGTTGACCAGTCACAAACTACTTATATGTATTGTACTTACCTTTGCCCTTGAGGTTCAGTTTATGTTAAACAGAGCAAGAGAAGGACAAGTTAATTTATCCTATTAACAAACAGATAAGTAAACAAACACTGCATAAAGAATTGACAGTGCTACTACAAAACAAATGTGTGTATATTATCTGCCTTTATAGTTCTACAATAAAGTCATAGCAGGGCCACAAAGTAGCCTTGGTTCATGTTTTTGTCCCTAACTAGTAACTCTACAGGATATTGCAAATGCAGACTGTATGACTCAACAGCACAATAAGCCATTCCTTATTAGGAAAGTTATTTTAAAATATAGATCATTTTAAATTTCTGCAACAGTGGTTTTGTTAGCCAAGCTATTGAAATAATGTCTGTAATCATAATCTCTCCTAAATCCTGGTACTCAACACAACCCCTCCCCATCTCCTAATGAAGACCCTCAAGAAATTGCCCAAGCTTTCAATTCTCATTTTATTGATACTATCCAAAAACTTAATGATTTTTATCTACAAACTAACAAAAGTATAATCAGCAACATAAACAATATACTCTCTAACCATTCCCCCCACATCAATTGTAATTCCGACAAAAACCCATCCACTCCTTTATTTACATTACAACCAGTACCCACCTCTCTAGTTTGTAAACTGTTCTCAAAACTAAAAACATGCTCCCCTTGTTCCGATGGTCTTCCAGCTGAATACCTAAAGCTTGCAGCAGATTCTACAGCTCTTCCAATTAGCATTCTCATTAACTAACCAATCAATCTCTGAAGCATATGGCCTACAACTATGGAAAAACTCAATTATTACTCCCCTTCACAAAGGTGGTAACACCAGTGATCAATCTAACTACCACCCCATCTCCATACTTTCACCTCTATCTAAAATTTTAGAAAAGTGAATTCATTCTCAATTGCTAAAACATCTCACAGACAATAACCTACTCGCACCCACCCAACGTGGTTTTCAGCCAGCACACAGCACAACAGCCTTACTGTCATTTACCAACACTGTATACAAAGCTCTTGATGCAGGCCTACTAATATCAGTGATCCTACTAGACCTATCAAAAGATTTTGATACAGTGTCCCACACAAAGTACAGTTGGGTACCTACCATAAATGTAGATGTTCGAGTGTATTCACTGTTGCAGTCATTACACTTGGGTTATCCTGCTGGCAGGCTACCCGCAGTCGGCCTGAATTCCAAAGTCCTGGTCTGGCGTTGGTTGCTGTCGCCTCTTCCCTGACGTCAGTGCGCCAGGGGTAGAAAAGATGCAGCCGACGCCATTTTCTTCAGTTTTTCTTGCCCCAGATGTCAGGTGCCCCCAAAAGGGTAGGCCAAAAAAACATTGCTTATAAAAGCATGCACTAAAATAAACAATACCTTCATCTACAAGCAAATACACCACATAGGTTGTATAGGATAGAGAAGTACAGATAAGTCCCAGCAAAGAAAGGGGGATGGTGGGTGGGTAACCTGGACTGCAACAGTGAATACACTCGAACATCTACATTTATGGTAGGTACACAACTGTACTATGTTCATCGTGTTTCACTGTTGCAGTCATTACACTTGGGTTGAATCCCAAAGCTGAGGTTGGGCGGCTGGGTCTAAATAGAGTTAGGAGTGGCTATAAGGCCCTGCAGAACTGCAGTGGTGAAGCCTGCTCTGGATTTAGAGTAAAGAGATAAGTGGTAGTGCTTAGTAAAAGTGTGCACTGAAGTTCAAGTTGCAGCCTTCAAAATATCCTTGGTTGGTACTTCTCTGAGGAAGGCTGCTGAGGTGGTTGCTGCCCTGGTAGAATGTGGTCTAATGCCCTTAGGCACTGACTTACCATGTTGCGAATAGCAGAAACGAATGTAGTGTCCTATCCATTTTGAAATAGTCTGCTTTGAGATAGCCTTTCCTTGTGATTCTGCAGCATATGCCACTAAAAGTTGCTGAGTCTTTCTGAAAGCTTTAGTTTTGTCCAAGTAGAAGCATAGCTGTCTGTGAATGTCCAAAGAATGCAGAAGTCTCTCCCCTTTATTCTGTGGGTTTGGGAAAAAAGTAGGCAAATGAATGGTTTGGTTAAGAGCCACACTGGACACTACCTTAGGCATAAATGTTGGGTATGTCCTTGGAGAAACCCTGTCCGGATGGAAGATAATAAAAGGTTCCACAGCCATTAATGCCTGTAACTCTGAGACTCTTCTTGCTGAAGTTATTGCTAGGAGCAGAGCTGTTTTCCATGATAAGAATTTTATTTCAGCTGTATTGGCTGGCTTGAAAGGAGGCTGTGTAAGTTTCCAAGACAAAATTGAGGTCCCATGCAGGTATTGGTGCTCTCCTTGGGGGTCTTATGTTTTTGGCCCCCTGAAGAACTGCCTAAGCAATGGATGTGCAAAAATAGGTGGGTGTGTATTGTAATGAGCTGAAATGGCAGAGGCATGGATCTTAATTGATGAGAAGGATAGGCCTTTGTCCAACATCTGAGTTAGATATTGTAAAACCTGAGGAATATTTGGAACAAGCGTGTCAATTCCTTGTGCCTCGTTCCAAGCACAGAATCTCTTCCATTTTTTCTGCATAAGATTTCCTGGTGCCCCCTCCTGGCTTCCAAAATAACATCCATAACCGCTTTAGAGAGAGGTATATTCTGAATGGTTACACTATCCACCATGCAGCTAGATTTAGGGTTCTGAGTTGGCTGTGTAGGATTTGATTGTTTTGTTGGGTCAGTAAATGAGGAATTTGAGGCAATGTCCAGGTTGGGCCTTGGGACAAGCTCCTTAGGATTGGGTACCAGTGTTGGCGTGGCCAATCTAGGGCTATTAGTATAATTTCTGGCTTCTCTTGTCTGACCTTTAGGAGTACCTTGGGGAGGAGAGGCAGTGGAGGAAAAGCATATACTGTAAGGTTGTTCCAGCTGAATGACAAGGCATCCACTTTCCATGCTTGTTTGTGATAAGTCCTTGTGCAAAATCTCTGAAGTTGGCAGTTGTGAGGGGAGGCAAAAAGATCCATGTCTGGGCATCCCCATTTCCTTATTATCATGCTGAAGATTTGTGGATCTAGTTTCCACTCGTGAGTCTCCATGAGGTTTCTGCTTAGTTCGTCTGCCAGAGCATTTGTTTTTCCTGGCAGGAATTGTGCTTGCAGGTGTACTTGGTAAGTCAAAGCTGTGTTCCACAAAATCATGGCTTGTCTGCAGAGGGGGTAGGAATGTGTGCCCCCCTGCTTGTTTATGTACCACATTACTGTGGTGTTATCCGTCTTTATCAGCAGCTGTCCTGGATGAAGTAGGTCCTTGAAGGCTGTCAGGGCATTTTGTACAGCTAGCATCTCTTTTTGATTGATGTGAAGATGCCTTTGGCTTGGGGACCATGTGCCCTGAATACATTTTCCTGCCATGTGGGCCCCCCAGGCATAATCTGATGCATCTGTTGTTAGTGTTTGCCTGGCTGTGGGTAAAATGAATGGCTGTCCCTTGTTGTGGTGACAGGCCTGTGCCCACCATCGAAACTCTTGCTGCAGGCAGGGAATGAGTGAAATTAATGCTTCCAGGCTGTGGCATTGTTGAGTCCAAACACTTTTTAGATACCATTGTAGATGTTCATCGTGTTTCACTGTTGCAGTCATTACACTTGGGCTATCCTGCTGGCAGGCTACCCACAGTCGGCCTGAATTCCAAAGTCCTGGTCCGGCGTTGGTTGCTGTCGCCTCTTCCCTGACGTCAGTGCACCAGGGGTATAAAGGATGCAGCTGACACCAGTTTCTTCAGTCTTTCTTGCCGCGTGGGGCCCGAAGCAAAAGCAGTTCACAAGTGCCGATCGGCCGACTCTTGAGATTTTCGAAATTGAATTTCAGATCCGAAGTCTTCAATAAAGCTAAGTACCCCGTTGGGGAAACTTTTTCTTGCTCCAGTACGATGTCAGTAAAAGTGAACAATTGTATTTCTTGTGGGAAGCAAATACCTCATAAGGATTTTCATTCTTACTGTATTCCTTGCCTAGGCCCTGACCACGACATTGCTAGTTGTTGGTTTTGCGCTAGATTCAACCAACACACTATTAAGCGTCGGTTCGATTTTGCTTTACATTACTTGGCCGAAGGTTTCGACGACCGGAGTTCATAAAAAGCGCAAAGACAAAGAAAAGGACAGGCATCCGAGGTTCAAAACCGACGACGAAGCCTCTTCTAGGCCAGTCGCTGGTTCGCCGGTGCTCAGTGAGGCGCTTTCGCAGCCCCTGACACCCACTACCTCAGAGCCACAGGCCGCCTCCAACTCCCATGTGGAGACAACTAGGCCTCTGGAAACTCAAGGTATTGGGCCTAAGGAAACTATTCCCTCAGATGGGTCCGGAGCCGCTGAGCAGGCATCGGCTTCTGAGGGTGTTTCCAGACCTTCACAGCTTATTATCAAGACCACTTCAGCAGCCAAGGCAAAGTCCAAAACACCTTTAAAGACAAAGAAACAAGTACAGCATTCACCTGGACAGTCATCCATGCCAAAGAAACAGATGCTTAAAATGGCCGAGGACCTTATTACTCTGATCAGGGGTTCCCATCCCCCTCCTGATAAAAGGCCTAGCAAGATACTGACTATGATTCCTCTGACCAGGTTTCTATTTCTTCTGATTCCTCTTCAGAACAGGGATATTCTCGTCCTCCCTATGAGGACTCTGACGCTGAAGAATCTATCCCTTCAGCCTCTCCTCCTGAGGATTACTCTTTTGGGGAAACACTGCACACCACGAGGGAGCATTTCCATTGGGAGAGCCAGGATTATTCAGAATCCAAGAAAAGGCACAGAGACTTTCTTTTACTTCCTCAGCACAGGCCCCTTGCTATTCCCCCTGTACTAGATATTGTTGATGATGTATTTTCTGAATCCAGTTTGTCTCCTGATTCTTTACCCCCTGCACCAGTTAAGCCAGATAGGTACTACAGGGTCTCAGATTCTCATAAATTTCTTTATAAAAACCCTGCCGCTGACCCACAAACAATTTCCAAGGGTCCCAAAGGGGTCAAGGCTTCCACTGCAAAAATCCCTGTTCCCTTTGATAGGGATTCCAGAGCACTGGACAGATGGGGGGAAAAAAGTTTACACCTCTGCTACTTTAGCTGTAAGGGCTTTAAACTGCCAGTTTCACATGCTTTAATATCAACAATACCCAATGCCTTTGCTAAAACAGAAAATGCTTGCAAGCTCAGAATGTTCTGAAAATAAGGAAATGCAGGATTTATTGCATGCAGCTGAACAAGTGGGAAAGCATACTTTGCAATGTGGTTTTGATTCATTAGAGGCTTCTTGCAGAGCCGCAGTTACAGGTTCTGTCATTCGAAGGCATGCTTGGTTAAAAGAACAAAGTTTACCTGATCATGTTAAAGCAAAATTGTTGGATGCTCCATTACAACATGATACTTTGTTTGGTGTTAAGGCAGAAGAGGTGTTAAAGAAAATGGAGGAAAAAGCAAAATCAATTTAGACAGTAAAGGATTTCTTACAGGTTCAGCCACCCAGATTTAGCAGGAACTGGCCTTCTACAAATTGGTCTTTTCCAGTGTCAGACAGGTCACAAAGAGGCAGATACAGATGCCCAAGAGGCAGATCTCAGCCCCAAGGCTCATACAGACCTAAGCAATGGGGTGCTTCAGACCCCAAAGGCGGAGAAGACAAATTACAACCTTATAGGAAACAGTCCCAATGACTTTCCTCTACCAATGCCAAGCACTTACCTTTTGGCAGCACCCTTTGGGGGAAACTAGCACTTTTCTCACAAAATTGGCACATGATCACCCAGGACAAATGGGTACTGAATATTGTTTCCCAGGGTTACAGGTTCCACTTTCGCACCCTTCCAAGGTCAAAAGGTATGCCAGACCTGCCACACAATCAATGGGCAGAGGCACATAAACAAATTTCTGCTCTCATGGACATGACGGCCATCCAAAAAGTACCACAGCAAGTGCAGGGACAAGGATTTTACTCAAGACTTTTCTTGGTACCCAGAAAGGACAAAGCTTGGAGACCAATACTGGACCTGTCTACTCTAAATACCTTCCTTGACGTTCCAAAATTCAAAATGTTGACACTGCAGCAACTTCTACCCATGCTGGGCAAAAAGGCTTGGCTAGTTACCTTGGACCTCAAAGAGGCATACCTGCATGTCCCAATCAGACAATCTTGCAGAAGATACCTCAGATTCATAGCTGGCTCAAAGCATTACCAATTCTCTGCACTGCCCTTTGGCTTATTTACTGTGCCCAGGGTCTTCACAAAATGCCTGGCACCAGTAATTGCATTTTACAAAAAGGAATTCAAATATATCCCTACTTGGACGACTGCCTTATTCAAGCAGACAGCAAGGACATTCTACTAAAGCATCTGGCGTTTGTAAAAAGATTACTAATTTGCCTAGGGTACACTGTAAACGAAAAGAAATCAAAACTAGTGCCCTCTCAAGAGGTAATATTCCTGTGTGCAAGCTTAAATACAACTGCCCAGATGGCTTAGCTCCTAGGCAAGAAATACAGTAAGAATGAAAATCCTTATGCGGTTTTTGCTTCCCACAAGAAATACAATTGTTAACTTTTTCTGACTTCGGACTGGAGCAAGAAAAAAGTTTCCCCAACGGGGTACTTAGCTTTATAGAAGACTTTGGATCTGAAATTAAATTTCGAAAATCTCAGGAGTCGGCCGACCGGCACTTGCGAACTGCTTTTGCTTCGGGCACCGCGCGGCAAGAAAGACTGAAGAAAATGGCGTCGGCTGCATCTTTTATACCCCTGGCGCACTGACGTCAGGGAAGAGGCGACAGCAACCGACGCTGGACCAGGACTTTGGAATTCAGGCCGACTGCGGGTAGCCTGCCAGCAGGATAACCCACATGTAATGACTGCAACAGTGAAACACGATGAACATCTACTTTTACAACTTGAGACCATAAACTGCTTCCCATACACGCTATCCTGGTTCCATAACTATCTACACAACAGAAAACAATTTGTTAGATGGGCAAAGTAAGCAATCCGATTACCTACTCAAAAACACAGGCATTCCCCAAAAGTCTGTTCTTGGGCCCTTGCTTTTTAACACATTTAATTAATAATCTCCATAAAGCATCCCTGCAAAGTACACTCATTCAATACGCAGACAATTCGACAATAATTACATTCTCTAACAACATCTCAAATCTCCTAAAGTTAACACAAAATGCATTTACTTCCATCAAATCTTGGCTTAACGAAGCTCACCTGCTACTTAATCCCAAAAAATCTAAACTTTTACTCTTCACAACCAAACCTCTAACTCTAGACTTTAAAATATTCTCTCAAAACAATACGGAAATTGAAATTATAAAAACAGTGAAACTACTTGGCAACACAATTGATGACAAACTATCCTTTGAGAATCATATACTCAACTCAATCAAAAAAAAACATTTTAAGCTTGGCAAACTATATAGGCATAAACTCTATTTGGACAAGTCTACCAAGTTGAAACTAGCTAATAGTCTACTTCTACCCTCCTAACTCTATGGCTGCCCCATTTTCAATAACCTACACACATCTCTCCTTAACAAACTACAGTCGTGCTACTATAAAACTGCCAAGTTTGTCTCCAACATGCCAACTCGCACACACAATTGCCTGGCCATTAAATCTATAAACTGGTTTGAGTTCGCCCATTACCTACATTACTCCCAACTTACTCTCACCCACAAACTACTAAATAATCCAAACTTCTGCCCATCCCTTCAAACTGTAGTACAAACACACACCCCTACTCAGCATCTTAAATCTTCTAAAAAACAACTCTTAACCATAACTAAACCCAACAAAAGAGTTGGACAGTGTCTCTATTCCCATTTCATTGCCAAACTTTGGAATGTGCTCCCACTCTCTCTCTTACTCAACTAGACTCTTTAAAAACATTTAAATTTGCACTAAAAGAACAGTATCTCAATAACATTGTCTGTTCTTGTAGTCATATAATTAAATCACCTTAAATGTTTTGGCCACTATACACTACAAATACTTTTACTAACTTAATATAGTTGCAATTTACACTATCTGTCTTCATATCCAATCTCTTTCTTTCTTTATTTCTGTGGCTGAATAAACAGAATTATTAAATAGCATTCTTACTTATGAGAATATACAAACAGAATTACTAAAAATCTAACACAATGGGTTTATTTTTCTTGTATTGTATACCTCTAAATATGTAATTGTCTTGTATATCTACTTCAATTTGTATTGCGTAAAAACTTTCTTGACTTTCAAAGTTAAGCTGATATTATGTAAAAAATTCTGTGATTGTATGGAGCTTTTTTCCCCGGGCTGCCACTAAAAATGGGCCATTGGCCCAGTGGACTTTCCCGGTTAACAAATAACAATAAATATAAATAATAATAAATAAGACCTAATGCCATTTCCAGCTTCCACTTTGGTGTATTACACTGCTTAATTACCAAGAGTCAGAACAATAAAATAAACTACTGAAAAATACAACAGTTTATGGCAAGAATAAAAGCTGCTTAACGGGGTTGCCATTAAAAGCCATGTCAAAGTATTGTTTTACGGAGCTCAAAGCAGTCTAAGGTGGAGCACTCATTAAGGCACTGAGGCAGTGGACACCTAAGTTGTGAGAGCCTGTTAAGCAAAAGACTGAACACCAGATGTTTCAAGCCATGCCCCAGAATTCACAGCAGCCCTTGGGTGGCAAAGACCACCACATGAGGCAGGCAACAAGGAATAATTCACTCTGTCAAGTAACAGGTACTCAAAGTCATGGAGAGTTATAAAAAAATAGATGCTACTGCACAGAATCTGATAAAAAATAGTGCACCCTCCACAGCACTGTTGATTTAATTTATGTTACCCAAGGTAGTGGATTGATCCTTTACTAACTCAGCCCATCCACAGCCTGGAGATCACACCTGAAAGGAAGAATACAGTAATTACATAATGTAGGAAAGAAAATGCAAAATGTACACAGTTTTAAACTAAAAGAGTGGAAATAACGCAGCAGATGAGAAGGATAACACAGAAGTTACACAACGTAGTGAAGCAATACGTTTTAGAAAATGCTATTCCACACTGCCCAGGAACTGAACTTACACCTTTCATGTGGCAGGCAAGAATTGTAATATTGAACCACCAATGCACACTGCAAGAGCTGTAACAGATCAGGCTCTGTTCTGGAATCCCAAGGTAAACTGTAATAGTAACCAAGGAAAGAGAAAACCAAGATATCAATGGTAGCAAAGAAAACCTCAGCAGGTATTAAGTATCTCGATTCTGGCATCATTCCTAAGGCGATATTAAAATGATAGAACCATGGCCAAAACGAGGTCCAAAAATCCCAGCTGATCATCCATATAACATCAACTTTACTCATTTTTAACACACAGTCTAACTTGCTTACACTGTTACAGATGACTGAGGGAACAGGAATGCAGACAGCTCTCTCAAACGGGATGCAGAGTCCAGGCTTCTATCTTACACATGTTCAGTTTTAAACAGTTACTAGTTAGTCAAAGGTGGATGCCTCCACATCATCAGCTAGATAATGTGTATGCTCTATATGCTCCTTAGGAAAGGAGTGATTAAAACGGTGTATCATCTACACATCAATAAATAACCCTTGCCTTCAAATATGATCATCAAAGGTCTGTATAAACACTGTAGAAAGAAACAGACCCAAGATCGAATAACGCAGTACGCTGCACTCCAAGGAGTAAAATCAACAGAAGCATACACCACAAATTTCGCTCTGGAACCAGAGAGGAGAGCTCATAAGAATGTAAATGTTAAATCAGAATATTGCAACCCAAAGTGTTAGACTGCACTAAGAACAAAGTAAATTGCTGACTGCAAGCCCATAAGTAGATCATTAAGTACTTACTGAGGACAGCTTTAGTACAATGAAGAGTGTGAAAACCACACACACACACAGATCTCTGAATGCATCAACTGTTAGATGAAGTTCAGATTGCACACAAAAGACCTTAACCAAGAAACAGAAGGTTCAAGACAGGGTGGAAATTATCTAGGGTACTGGACTCCAAAAATGGTTTCTTGAGAACTGCAAACTGTAAAAACTTAAGAATCCTTCATTGAAGGTATAAAAAAATCAGAAGTCACCGAAGATTCAAACACCTGACAAACAATTTGGCTCAGAACATTCAAGTAGGCTATAACCAGTGTGAGGGGACAGAGATACAGATCTAGTCCACAAACTGTAAGACACTCACTTGAGATCACAGCCAAGAACTCACTGTAATTGAGAACACGGGACATTGTCCAAGTAGATCATGTGTTTTCATTTCAACAAATCAGCAATTCATGGAGTCAGTTGGAAGAACTATAGACAACAGTGACAAAGGTGCAAGGAGAGTTCTCACAAAGATATGACATAAAGGCTTTATGGACAATGAGGTAGGTTGGGCTGTACAGACTGTTCACCGCCAAAATAGCATGGGTGATTAACTGGCTAGTGCTTACCTCTCTCAGGACAGAAATTTGTCTTTTTTTCAGAAATCGCCATCTGATAATGAGCATAATTCTCATACAGATCATGTTTGTCATTCCAGAGAACTATGCAACCCTAATTATACTCCAGAGTTCATTTCCACCACATTGCAATGAAACTCAAAGTCAAATGGGGGATCCCTTGGTCTAAATGGAACAAAAAGCACATGAAATGGTGCAACCAAGTCTAAAGCAATGAACAGTGACCTTTTAAATGTAGACACCAATTCAACTGAAACATCAGCAAAATCTTCAAGGAACTGAAACGGTGCTGAGAAAGTAAGGTGCAAGTGTAGAGACATTAAAGAACTCTTGAGTGTAATATATGGCAGCTCCACAGCAAAACCAGCCAAGAGATGGTCAAACAAGAAGACCATTGCCAGCATCAAGTAAGAGGTCCTCACATCCAGTAGGACTACAAAAGTCTATATCCTAAATCGGTTGAGTGCAAAGAATGCATAGATAACATGAACAAACCTTAAACCCCCCCCCCCCGATAGTATACAGAAATTTTGCATCTTAAGTCAGAGCCACTGACTCATCATTTCCGTACCCATATGATTATGTTAGCAAGACCCACAAACAACAAGGAGTCAAAAAGAGTCAGTACATTTTTATAGAAAAAAATCCACACCTATAGCTTTGCCCTTGCAAAGGACCTGGGGCTACTCGAAGATCTATAAAATATATGGAACACATGGCAAACCATCCCTTGATCCTACACTGTCTAGGGTACTGAATAAAAATAGCAGGAGGCACTACAGTTGCAAGCTGAGGGTCATAATTATCATCCTGCAAAATTTCCATTATGGAAACATAGTCACTGTCACAAAACAAGTAGCAGATAATCTCAGGCTTGTTGCAGATGGACCTTGCCTCAGTTAGCAATGCTCTATGAGAAGTGGGGCAAAAGGGAACGCAGAACTCACTAATCAGGAAGAGAAGTGAAACAGGAATCTTAGGTACAGTATGAAGGAAGGAAAGACATTTCAGTGGGCTATTTTTGTTTACCCCACACAGGAAATAAAAAGTGCAAGTGCTCACCAGAGGTGTTTATCCAGGAGTGACCAAAAATGTCTGCAGTGATCGGCACTGCATCTAGTTAAGAAAAGCAGATAACTGGTGAAATAAATAAATAAAAATAAAAAGTCTAGTAGGTGTGTTAAGGAGTGTGTAGGACTCAGAAGTATTAAAGGAAATTGACTAAAAAATTGAGAGAGAGAGAAAGAAAACCAGACTAAAATAAGAACAAGTGCAAAAGGGAAAAAGCCATTATTTCAAGATAAGGGTCAAGGAGATAACTTGAAATTTTAAAAAGAAATAAAACTGCAAACCTGAGAAAAAATGTTGGTGGTATCACTGTAACAAAAGAATGCAAGTTAATTACATTAGCCAATACTAGCAATCTTAAATGTTAAGAAAAATGTCAGATTACAAATCAAAGCAGCTTAAAGGCTCATGGGCACAAAATATTAAAAATCGTAACATCCAGATTATGAGTAGATGAAAATCAACTTACATAAAAGGCCAGACTAAGTAACGCCAAGTAACAGCTGCATAAAACAAGCAACATGAAATGAAAGGAACCACCAATGATGAAAAAAGCTGTGGACAACATGTTAGATTAAAAGGTGAACAACTATGCAAAACATACTTCTCAACTGTCCAGATTTTTGGCTCATTGTTTTAGTCTGTTCCATGTAAAATGTGTGGCTTTCTGGCAAATCAAATCATTGAGGACTGAAGCCATTAAATAATGACAAAACATTTAAGTTTCAGATTTTATATCCTTTACAAACTGCATGCTAATACAAAACCTGTTATATTAGCAAAATTATAAGTTTATAAGAGCAACAATTAAAATCTATCATTAATTCTGCTCCTATGTCCTGCATTATTTTGGCTTTGTCCAGATTTCTTGTACTACAAGGTTAAGAGGTATGGCATCAGACCAGCAGAGTTAAAAAGTACAGTTGTCTACACTTACCATTAATGTAGCTGTTCGAGTGTATTCACTGTTGCAGTCATCACACTTGGGTTATCCTGCCAGGGGTAGCCCTCAGTCGGCCTGAATACCGGAGGCTTAGTATTTCTGCAACAGTTGCTGTCGATCCAGGACTGACGTCAGGTAGTCAGTGGTATAAAATCAGGCAGCCAATGCCATTACATCAGTTTTTCTTGCCCCAAATGTCAGGAGCCCCGAAATAGGGAGCTAGGTTATGGTGGAAGACCACCACCAGTAGAAAGTAAATACCAACAATCCCTGTAAGGAGTGAGGAAGAGAGAGAAGAAGAGACAAGGGGGATGGAGGGTGGGAAACCAGGACTGCAACAGTGAATACACTTGAACATCTACATTTATGGTAAGTGTACACAAATGTACTATGTTCTTCGTGTTTCGTTGTTGCAGTCATCACACTTGGGTTGATTCCCAAAGCTGAAGGACAGGGTGGAGGCAGTCCAAAAAGGTTGGGGCTGGCTAGGATGCCCTGCAAGACTGTGGTTGCAAAGCCTGCCCTAGATTTGGAGAAGATAGGCAGGTGGTAATGCTTGGTGAAGGTATGAACAGAACTCCATGTTGCAGCCTCCAGGATGTCCCTAGTAGGGACCCATCTGAGAAAAGCTGCAGAGGTGGAGGTTGCCCTGGTGGAATGCGGCCTGACCCCTTTAGGGGGTGGTTTCCCGTAGCATTTGTAGCATAAATGGATACAGTGTGCTATCTATTTGGAGATTGTTTGGATATGGTGTTGCCCTCTGCCCCTGCTGCAAAGCTGACTAGCAATTGGTCAGTTTTTCTAAAAGATTTAGTCCTATCCAGGTAGAATCTGAGCTGTCTCTGCACATCTAGAGAATGCAGAATCCTTCCCCCCTTATTTTGAGGGTTAGGGAAAAAGCTGGGCAAATGAATAGATTGGTTGAGAGCCACACTGGATACCACTTTAGACATGAAATTTGGGTTAGTCCTGAGGGAGACCCTGTCAGCATGAAAAATGATGAAGGGTTCTACAGCCATGAGTGCTTGCAGTGCTGAAACTCTTCTAGCTCAAGTGATGGTCAGAAGCAAGGCTGTTTTCCAAGAGAGGAATTTTAACTCTGCTGAAGCCGCAGGATCAAAGGGGGGTAGTGTGAGCTTTCACAAAGTTAAGGTCCCAAGCTGGGTTAGGAGCTCTTCTGGGTGGCCTTAAATTGTCAGTCCCTCTTAGGAACTGTTTGATGAGAGGATGAGAAAAGAGAGGTGGCTCTGTGCTGTAATGAGCAGAAATGGCAGACGCATGAATTTTAATAGAAGAGAAGGATAGGCCCCTGTGAAGTAGGTTTGCTAGATAATCCGGGATAAGAGGTAGGCAGGGCTGTGCAGTTGCAGCTCCTTTAGCCTGGATCCAGGTGCAATACCTTTTCCACGTCAACATAGGATTTTCTAGTGCTGGGGCATCTGGCCTCATGTATAACATCCAGGACTTGCTTGCTTAGGCTGGCAACTGGAGGAGAGGTCAGGGAATAAGTCAGGCAGCCAGGTTCAGGGTCTGCAATTGTGGAGAATTCTGCTGGGTCAGGAGAGTTGGGATCTGAGGTAGGTGCCATGAAGGCAGGGGTGACAGACTGCACAGCAGTGGGTACCAGTGCTGGTGTGGCCAGTCTGGGGCAATCAAGATTGCTCTTGATTTTTCCTCCCTTATTTTGAGTAGTACCCTTGTAAGTAGAGGTAGAAGGGGGAATGCATAGGTCGAGAGGTTTACCCACTGGAAGGATAGGGCATCCACTTTCCAGGCCTTGCTGTGAGGTTCTCTGGTGCAGAATTTGCTGAGCTGGTGATTGCTGTGGGAGGTAAGGAGGTCCACCTTTGGGGTGCCCCATTTCTGGTTTACAAGGTTGAAGGTGCTGTGGTCTAGCTGCCACCCATGTGGGTCCAGGAGATTTCAGCTTAAGTTGTCTGCCAGAGAGTTTTGGGAGCCTGGCAGAAATTGTGCTAGCAGGTGAATTTGAATGGCTGAAGCCATGTGCAAAAGGGTCATCGCTATCCTGCAAAGGGGATAAGAGTGAGTTCTTCCCTGCTTGTTGATTTACCACATCACTGTGGTGTCTGTTTTGATCAGTAGAGGCCCTGGGGAGAGTAGGGGTCTGAAAGCTGTCAGAGCGTGCTGAACAGCTAGCATCTCTTTTTGGTTGATGTGCAAATGTATTTGAAATGGGGTCCAATGGCCCTGAATACACCTGCCATCTAGGTGTGCACCGCAGGCATAATCTGATGCATCTGTGGTTAGGGTCTGAGCGGCATGGGGTTGTGAAATGGAAAGTCCCTTGTTGTGGTTGCATGCTGCTGCCCACCAAAGAAAATCTTTCCTTAGACAAGGTATCATAGGTATGATAGTTTCCACGTCCTGACAGTGTTGACACCAAAGGATTTTCAGGTACCACTGAAGTTTCCTCATATGCAGTCAGGCATATGGAATGAGTAACAATGCAGGATGCCATGAACCCTAGAGCTTGCAGGATTTTCCTTGTGGATAACTAGGTTCTGGTGGCTAGTTGAGAGAAGTAGCCTGTCAGGTAGGCTTGTTTTTCTGAAGTAAGGAATGCCATCTGGGATGCTGTGTCCAGGCTTGCTCCCAGGAAAACAATTTTTTTGAGTGGGGACTAGTTTGGATTTCTTTTCATTTATAGTATACCCCAGGGAGGTCAGTAGGTCCTTTACAAAGGTCAGGTGCTGTAACAGCTTTTCCTGACTGTCTGCTTGAATCAGGCAGTCGTCTAAGTAGGGGTAAATTTAAATATTCCTTTGTCTGCAAAAAGCAATGGCTGGAGCCAGGCATTTTGTGAAAATTCTGGGAGCAGTGGATAAGCCAAAGGGAAGTGCAGAGAACTGAAAGTGCATAGATCCTGCCCTGAAACGTAGATATTTCCTGCAAGAACCCCTGATTGGGATGTGTAGATAGGCCTCTTTTAAGTCTAGGGTGGCTAAACAAGCATCTTTGGATAGCATAGGAAGAAGCTGCTGGAGGGTGAGCATTTTGAATTTTGGTATCACCAGGAAGGCGTTCAGTATTGATAGATTGAGTATGGGCTGCCACGTGCCCTCTTTTCTGGGTACCAGGAAAAGCCTGGAATAGAAACCTTGGCCTAGCTGGTCTGCAGGAACAGGCTGTAATGCCCTCATGGAGAGCAGGGAATGGACTTGGTTTTGGGCCTCTGCCCACTGGTTTGGAGGAAGATCCGGGAACTCTTTTGGGGTTGGCAGAGTGTGGAAATAAAATTTGTATCTCTGGGACACTATGTTGAGGACCCATCAATCATTGGTGATGGAGGCCCAGATTTTTGCATGGGAGGAGAGCTTTCCTCCTAGGGGCACAAGCAGGTGGGCAGAGGTAAGGGGTGGAGTTGTAATGTCACTGAGTTCTTTCCATAAGGGGGTGGGCTAGCACTCCCTGTCTTTGAAGTGGAGGAATTCCATTGCTTAGATTTCTGCATTCCCTGAGACTGCTGTCTGGGGGGGGGGGGTCTGCTTCCTCTAGGTCTTGTCTGAGCTGGTCTTGAGGGGGCCGGAAAGGACCAGTGTTTGGAGGGGCAATGCCTACTGAACCTTGGAGGCTGGAGTATGTGGAACTGACAATTTAGTGCTCTAATGGCAAGAGTTGCAGAAGTGTATACTTTTTTACCCCATCATTCTAAAGCTTGGGAATCCCTGTCTGAGGGGGTGGGATTCTTAGCTGTGGTTGCTTTTATTCCTTTAGGTCCTTCGGAGATGACCTCTGGGTCAGCAGTGGGATTTCTGAAAGGAAATCAAGTAAGTCAATAAATAAATAAATAAATTTGTGTGAGTTAGGGACTCTGTAATACCAGTCAGGTTTCCTGGGAGCAGGTGGGAGGGTGTCAGGAGTTAAAACTAGATTCCATAAAGACATCATCCACAACATCCAGGACAGGAGGAATGGCTAAAGGTGTGTGCTGTGGTAAATCTAAGAATTCCCCGAGTCTCTTTTTGGACTGAAGATAGTCCCGACATTCCCACTGGAAATGCTCCCTTAAAGTATGTAGGGTTTCACCAAATGAACAATCCTCTGGAGGTGAGGCTGAAGGAATTGATTCCTCTGCATCTGAATCCTCATAAGCAGACAATGATAGCATGATAAGGTCTTCCGCCATTTTAAGCATTTGAGATTGAGACATGGAAACAGGTGCTTGAGCTTGGGTCATCGTTTTTTTAGGGGTAGTTCATACCCTGGGCCTTAGAATCTCAGTAGTTTTAGAAAGAACTGAAGATGCGAAAGAAGTTGTGTCATGTTTGTGTTGAATATTGGTAATGCAACAAACTTCCTCGGAAGCCAGTGCCTGCTCAGTGGCTCCAGACCCATCCAAGGTAGAGACATCCACAGGATCCTTAGTCAAAGAAGAGTCTTGCGGCATACTCAGAATGGGTCTCGGTAGCAGCCTGCAAATCCACAGAAGCAGGCATCAGGGGCTGTGAAAGTGACTGAGGACTGGCGAACTTGCGACTAGCTTAACAGAAGCAGCGTCAGCAGTTTTGGACCTGTGCAGTCTGTCTGTCTTTATCCTTACGATTTTTCGGAATATCGGTAGTCGTATGGCTTATGGAAGCCATTTCGGAATACAGAGATTGAGAGTAAAAATATTTAGCTACGATAAGGGCCCAACAATGCATAGTTCTGGCACTGAACAAAGCACAAAACAGACAGTGACGGACGTCATGGTCTGGGCCTAAACAGGTGACACAGTAAGAATGGAAATCCCGGTGTGGTATTTGCTTTCCGCAGGTGAGACAATTGTTAACTTTTTATGACATCGGTTAGAGCAAGAAAAAATGATCCCCAATGGGATACTTAGCTTTAGAAGACTTCAATTTGGAAATGAAAACTCAGGTAGCGGCCGACCTTCACTCGTGCAAACTGCTTCTGCTTTGGGCTGCTCGGCAAGAAAGACTGATGTAAAGGCATCGATTGCCTGATTTTATACCACTGACCTGATGTCAGTCCTGGAGCAAAAGCAACCAATGCAGAAATACTAAGCCTCCGGTATTCGGGTCGACTGAGGGCTACCCCTGGCAGGATAACCCAAGTGTGATGACTGCAGCAGTGAAATACGAAGAAAATCAGTAAACACAAGTCAACTCTAGTGGCTGAAATGAAAAGGTCACAAGTATTAAAGCTTAAGTCATGGGAAAGGAACACAAAACACTTGACAGTTCAGTACAGCTTCCCTTACCATAGGTTCATTGGTGTGTGCTAGGCTAATGGCCCTAGAGCCTTTACAAGCCTAGCCCATAGGATTACCCTGGCATTGTGCCACCTGACCTTAGTTCCCAGTGCCTCTGTCGAGTAAAGCCACTGGAGTGATCCCTGGGGTGAATTTTCTATTTCTCATCCACTCATCAAGATTTATTTTGAAGAGGGCCTGTGATGTGCTCTGCTTGACATGTATTTGAAGTCTATTTCATAGCATGGGCAGTCTCTGGGTTATGAACCTATCCCTCCAGCATATTCTGTTGATTGTGGTAATGAGGTTGCAGTCTCTGGAGCGTGTGGTGGAGAGGGATTGGAAATTCTTCAGATGTAGCATTTCTAACAGAGCTGGGTCAGACATGGCTTTGTAAGTCAAGCGGAGATTGCTTCTAAGTAGGCGATATGAGACAGAGAATACTTGGGAGTTTTTTTAGTCTGTCCATGTAGGACAAATGTTTAAGGCCTAGGATCCTCTTTGTGAAGAACTTTTGCGGCCTCTCCAGTTGTTGCAGGTGTTTAGTGAGGTACATACCAAATGGAACTTTGCACTCAATGATTGGCATAATGACGGAAGAGTAGAGGGAGACAATGACCTCTTTCTTCCTGGATGCAAAACCCTTAGTAATGAGATGTGCCACATAGAAGGACTTTCTGCCCACAGTGTCAACCTGTGTTCCCAGATCTTTTATAATGCCTTCTGTGTTCAGTGGACTACCATCAATATGGTAATTCATGGGAACCAGGTTTTTTCCAAAGGGGATGATGACATTTTTTGGCACTGAGCTTAAGGCCATGGTTCTGACACCAGTCACTGGTCTCAGTGAAGCCTTTCTGTAAGATATCAACATCACTTGGGGAGTTAATAATAGCCCCCAACTTCCAGTCATCGGTGAACTTTGTCAGCCAGAGGACCTTTGTGTTGGCCTGGACTTCAGTGAAGTAGATACCAAACAGGAGAGGACCCAGGACCGAACGCTGTGGACTCCACTCATGACTGGTCGGCAGTCTGACTTGGAGTCAGCTACTTTCACACTGAGGGTTCTACCTGTGAGCCAGTTTGCAACCCACCTAGTAATATAGGGGTTGATGCCTAGCTTACTGAGTTTTTCTATGATTCTTGAGTGGGGAATGATATCAAAGGCATTGGCCAGATCAAGGTAGGCTGTATGAACCACCTTGCCTTCATCCACAGCTCTGGTGACTGACTTGCAGAAGCTGACCAAGTTGAACACCCTTCACAAAACCAAACTGTGTGTAATCCAGAGTTTGGAGATTCCCTATAGCCTTGTTTATTAGGTCCATGATGATGCATTCCATAGCTTTGCGTATCAGACTCGTCAGGCTAACGAGGCGATAGTTCCCAGGGTCTGTAGTTGCTCCTCCTTTGTGGAGAGGGATGACTGCAGCAGTGTGCCATTTGGTAGAGACAAAGCCTGAGGTGAGGCTGTGATTGAACAGGGCACACAGGTGAGGTGCCAGTTCACTCTGTAATTCTTGTAGAACACAGCCAGGGATATTGTCAGGTCCCATAGAAGCTGTATTCTTTGCCTTGGACAGTGCTGTTTTAACCTGTGCAGCAGTAATACTGGGTGCCTGGCAATCTACTGGCATTGTGACTGGTCCACTGGGGGGGGTTAAAGTTGGCACTGAATCTGTCAGCCAGTATATTGGCAATATGTGCTGGCTCGATATAAGACATACCATTGTGCAGTAGCTCAGTGCAAATCTGGGTATTGCCATGGAGATTCTTTACATAACTATAGAAGGTTGTCTTTACATAACATAACTATAGAAGGTTGTTTTTACTATCTGCTGCAATTCTGTTTTCATAGCTATGTTTAGAGGATTTGATGAGGGATCTCAACTTTTTGTTGAGGCTGATAAGGGAGTTTTTCCAGTCTTGGGACTTCACCTTATTCCGCATCAGTTTCCTCCTTCTGTTGCAGAGTTTGTTTATGGCAGGAGACCACCAGATTGGCTTCCTTTTTTGGTGGAGAGTGTCTTGGCTCTATTGGGTATGGCGAGATCCATGTATTTGTGTACGTGTTCGTACAGTGCAATGGTGTATGATTCAGCGGTCATGCAACTGATCTCCATTTGCATGAGTGTAGTGAAGTTAGCCACCTCTGTTTTTAGGATACCAAAGTTAGCTTTGGAGAAGTTTTTCATGGTGGTTACCTTTGGGGTGGGGTGGGGTGGGGTGGGATATGGATTCCAAGGTGATTAGTCTGTGGTCGGATCTAACCCTGGAGGAGGTGACTATTGGTGTAGAGCAACGGTCGCCCATGTTAGTAATGACCAGATCAAGTATGTTGCTATCTATAGTGGGGGTAAGAACGAGCTGGTCCAGCACATTGGAATTAATGAATTCCGGAAACATTGGGCAAGTGTATTGGTGTGATGACTGGGGAGAGATGGGCGAAGGCTGCCAGCCTAGTCAAATAGAATTTGATATATAATTCTGGCATTTGTAAATAAATGGAAAATACAAGCATGTTTCTTGAGTGTAAACGAATACAGTGAAATGTGGAACTGCAAAATATGTGACAACATTGCACTCTACTGGCCCAGTGAAGCATGTTGTGACCCTTTCATATTAGAATTTGGCTCCAGTGCATCTGAATGAAGGTTTCATGCCCATTGTTTTAAGGCTAAAGTTTATGACCAGAGTTTACATATGGAAGGTGCTTTATTGCTCTAGTTTCTGCTAGAGTGTATATGTGAAATGCCTTGTACTGTTGTAAGTTTCTGAGCAGGTGTTAGATTGCTAAATAATGCAGTCTGTGGCCTGAGAACTCAGACAATGTGTTAAGATGATGCAATATGAATTCTGGGAAAACCTAAATGTCAAAAATGATGTAATTTGGGAGGGCCTTAGAAACACGTTTGTTAGTAATGTTTAAATACTATTTCTCACAACAGAATGGCAGCATTTTGACTTTGGAAACCAAACTCAGCACTGTGCCTTATGCTCACATGTAAGTTTTAGCACTGTGATTTCTTGTAGAAATAGTTAAAGCTAGTAAAGATTAATTAGGTATTTTTCTTTAAAATCAGACCTGTTCTACTGTATTAAGTTTCTGTGTGATCTGTGAACTCTTAGATATCTCTGTGGTGTGGTAGTTTTGTCTTGTGTTTTAATTATTTATTATTAAATATTTTAAAAACCTTCTACCTGCGGCTGGTTTGTGTAGAGATGAGCTCTAGAGTACATTGCATATTTATAGAGTTTATTGTAATAGGCCATTCTAATAAGCCTTAGACTGTATAGTCACATTACCATTGGATAATAATATTACACAATAATAACTGGACACCCTTTTAAGGGCCTTTTAGTAGCTGATATTATTAGCTGGGTGGTGGCAGAGATTACTACCATATAGTCTGGGTAAAGAGGCACAGCTGGAGAACCTGTGTCAGCCTTTCCCAGGAGTGTCTGTTAAGTTGTATTAATACTTATCTCAAAGTGTGTCTGTGTGTTGTGTCAGCTACTTGGCAGGGACACGAAGCACTGGTTGGACAGAGAGGGCACTGGAGGTTTTAGCTTGCCCAGCTAGGCTGAGACCTGGACCCTATAGCTGTGCCAGTGGGGAGTCTTATTGGGGACCTGGTGAGCACAGGAGCAACCTGCCCCAGACTGACTGTGATCTCTGTGTGCACTTACGGGAAATTGTACTTTACTGTGTGCATTAGTTATCCTTTCCTCTCTTCTATGAGGCGACCTCCCTGGTGTTAGTGGTGAGCATTGAGGCTCTTTGATTGCTGGGACAGGGCACGGTCGTCACAATTGGTATGAGTAGTTTTCCCAGTTAATGGAGGGGTAGTTGAATTCTCCCAGTATGAGAGTGTTAGGTTGGACCTTAACATTCTCCTGGGTGCTTAGGAACATGGAGTGCGAGTCTTGGGACATGGTTGGGGACCTATAGCAGCCTACGACCTGAATCGCTGTCTTACCCAGTGTTAGCTGCACCTGAAGTATCTCAGATGCGTTATGTTGGGCTACCAGTCTGGAGGTGTGTGCATCCTTCATGAATATGGAAACACCACCGCCTTTGGAGCTTCAGTCCAAGTTCTGGGGCCGAAAGGTATGGAATGAGTTATAGCCTGGTAGTGCAGGGGTGCTTTCTTCTGCCTTGAACCAGGTATCTGTTAAGGGACAAATGTCGATGTTGTCCATTTTAAGGAGTGCTTGAATTGAAATTTGAGATTTAGACTTCTAGTGTTGAGCAGCATGACCCTCAGACTGCATTTGTTTGTAGCTGTTATGGCGGTAATTTGATCTGTGGAACACCGCTCCCACAAGCCTAAAATAGTAAATGAAACCATACCTTGCAAACACAATAAGTTCCATGATAAAGCAATGGATTCTTCATTGGAGCAAACTGTAAATACAGTACTATGACAGTTACATAACCCTTACCAATTGTCTCTCCTTGTTGTCCTGCTCCTCCTACTCCCAAACCCCTATCTATTCATGTCTCCTTCCTTTCCCTTCTTTTTTCTGTCACCCCATCCAACACGCACACCTTCACTTTTTGGACTTCCAAGTGTAGCTCTCATTTCCACCTTAACCAAGTATGTTGTTACTGCCTGACCTTCCTGATTTACTCTCACTGACTGTTGATGTAAATACTCAACCTGTTTATGACGTACTTTGCCAATAAGGTACAAATGTTATTTGAATTTGTTTAGCCTTCATTTCTGTTTGCATTAGCACGTGCACAACTACACTGTTGGTGATACCCCTGTCTGTTCCAGTCTGTTGGTCCATGTCATGGCTAAAAAGGGTTTTATATCTACCCAGTTAACAATTGACACACAGGTGGGCTCACCCACTAGCATACAGAGATGAGGCCTGGGAGAGAGAGAGAAACGAAGATGCTTATCCTGTATGCTTTTGCTCAGGGGAGGGATATGATGCAGATGCTCAGGGTGGTTCCCCAGCATTAGATTCTCTACTGGAGACTAGAGGCTGATGGTACACTTGTTCATGGGGGCAGGGCCTATGAGTACGCTGCTCATGGAGATAACCAATGTCATTCTCTCAAGGTTTACTTCCTGCCCCATCCCCTGAACCACATCACTCATGCAATGGTAGGTAGGGCCAGAATACCCTGTTAAAAGCTATCCTCTGCCAGCAGCAGTGGCAGCATTCATGTCTCTCTCCTTCTACAGTACCCACTGTGGAGTTAATGTGAGATAACCTGACAAAATACACAGCAATGAGGTTAGTAGGGACTGATGAGTGTTTGTTGCCATAGAAGTATCAAACACCAACTCACTACTATAGATTACTAGTTCTAAGTACCTTGTGAGTATTCAATCATCAAAGCATTTCACATTCTCCACGTAAAAAAAACACACACACACACAGGAAAACTTGGTAGTAACTGTAAATTGAGAAAGGGAGACTCTTGCAGGTAGCTGTAATATGTAAAGAACATCATTGGCAGGGGTCTTAAGAATGTCGTATGGCAAGAAGCCTAGAGTTAAGGTAAAGTGGGAGGACCCCAAAAATCATTCCACATCTTCTACACAACAGATCTGATCATTAGTCTGCCTGTGGAGGAAAGAATCAAAATAAATTATCAGCAAGTCAAAACTAAGCATTCATCTGCAAAATTAACCGCAGGAACAGTTACCAATACAATGGATATGTGAAAAAAGACTCAAAACAAGTGACACAGCTTAAAATAAAACTGGGCCACACCAGCTGGCTAAAAGCAGAAATTATAACAGAGGATGTTAAATTTAAAATCCAATGAAACAACACATGTAAACTGGAAATCCATTTCTGAAATGGACTTATCTTCATTAAAATACATTTAGAACTATCACACATGCTACAGCCCTTGCGATAATATCCAACCTATGCCTGAGGCCATGCAGAAGACCTTGTTGCAACGCAGACAACACCAGAGAGGCATGGCTGGTAATCCGGCTGCCATATGGGCAATGAGGTTTGCAAGTATATAAAAGCAGGAACTTCCCCAGAAATTGGGTGGATCAAAATCTGAAATATGCAAATGGCAACAAAGTATTCATGGGTTCTAAGGAAAGGTGCATTTATTCAGCCACTGATAACACCCACTGACAGAAAGCATCTATATCCCTGAGTTTTAGAACTTTCAGAAAATCTTTTATACTTCATCTGATAAAAAGTACGACTTCAACTAAAATTCATTTAGATCAGACAGCTTATTCAAAAAAGCAGTTTGCATTTTATGCACCCTGCTAGCCTAACTCACAACTGACGTACGTAATACTGGAGACAAAGCGCGATGTTGAGCAGAAGGTGTGGCTCAGTATTCTACACATGCGAGCACAAGCACTTTTTTGCTCTTCAGTCTTATCAGCATTTCTCTTTCTCTCTCTCTCTACCAAACTTCCTGTCCTGCCCCCATGTCCAGAGTGCAATGACGATAAATAACTCAGACTACCTAATGAAGCACACCCATCCCAGAATAGGCATGATGGCAAAACTGCTTTTCCCTTCACGGACCCCACCAGCTCTTTCTTCAGGGACTAGGTTTGCTAACTGAACCAGAATGTCCTACATCAGTATGGGCTCTATCTCCCTGCATCATGGAACACACACACGCACTTTTGTGAACGAAGTATTCAGAAACAAAAACTTTGTGGATACTGCTGTAATGAAAGTGGATAAAATGTTTTACTATTTTTATGTATATTTTTTTTTTTTTACAAAAAAAAAAAAAAGATTTATCTGGCCAAATACTAACCATCTGGCTGTATCCCTAGTTTGGCAATACCACAACTCATGACTGCTAGGACAAATTAGTACATTAGGCAAAGGGGCCACGATGAGTTGGAGTCTGAACATGGAAGTTAATTATTCACAAAGTGAGAAGCTGGCACATCTCTAAACTGATTTGCTCTGAGCGATTTGGTGATGTATCTAAATCTTATCCAAAATCTAGAGGAATAAAATTTAAAAAAGCTATAAACACGTACATGATACAAAGACAATAATTCCAACAAGGCAATAAACTGGCAGTGTAATGCAGACCTATCTTCTTAAACTTTGTTCCAGTTTAAGGTACTGCATCAGATTTGCAGAAGTGCTTATAATTTGCTTTAAATGAAAGACAGGTACTATAAATGGTTTATGATACACTAATTTCACAGATGAATTACCAGATATGCTTTGATAAACATAAGTATGCACCTATCAGCAAAACACTAGTCATTGGAGTTGGGGTCAAGTTGAACAGAACTATGTGGATTAAATCAAAACAGCAAGTGCAGATTAAGTGAGAAGGACAAAGCAAAGAACAGATGAAAGTGAACTTCCAGTAAAGCCTGAATAAAAAAGAAAGAAAAACAAAGTTGCAAAAGCAGTTCAATTTATGCAGTTATGGACAACACTGGGTCTAATATCATGACTGTAGGCTGTTCCTAGAAAAGGGTATAAATGGGCAGATTTTCCCAGCAGAAAAGTTTGACTCAATGAATATTGCAAACTGAGATTTCTTTTGGAAAGGGGAATGTATACATAATGTCCCTCTCTGCTTATGTGGAGCCGCAGTCAGGAGCTAGATCCTTAACACCACATTCCCTACAGGTAGATAGCTTAAGAGCCTAGTGTGTGCCCCCCACCAAATACTAACAAAACTTCTTAGTAGAGTTACTGGATGTAGAAATGGCTCATAAAGCTGTGCAGTTCTGCATTTTGATCCCACAGTTCGGAAGAATCACTCTTCTTAACCCAACATTCCTTACAGTTCTTTTGCTGTATAAAACGAGTTATGTGCCTGTACTACATCTGCAGTCAGAAGCAGCAGCAATAATGCAATTATTAAATTATTCAATGGACATTTCTTAGAACTGATAATTCTTGTGGGAATAAGATTTCCTAGGAAAGGTTACAACGCTTTATACTTAATTTACTGCTTTAAACTGCCGTCAGTAACAAATTATTTCAAATAAAGTTGTACAAAACTTTTTCTAGAATGCCTGAAGGTGTCTTTTAAATGGAAGGATATCTGAAAGTGCAACACAGTGATTTTGTGGTTTACTTCTTGGGAATTTTTTATGAGCAGATGTTTTGTGCGTGTGTGTGTATCTATCTATATATATATATATATATATATATATATATATATATATATATATATGTATATATAAATACACATACGCACACACACATATAGGTTTACATTTAAAACGCCGAGGGAAGTTTCGGTGCCCACAGAATAACTGTTGGCTGACTCGTGTTGCCAATCCTTCAGTTGTGCGAGTCCCATTTCAGCGAATACTCCATGCATTCGCAAAGATGAGGTTGTTTTTTTTTTACTAGAGATTGCGGTACAGCGGGGATCAGGAAATTCACCCTTTTCCCCACTGTAGTGCAATCTCGGAGTTGGAATATACATTTTGCAGGTGGTGCAGGAGGGCTTGCCCCCCTGCAAAATCATCACATTGCATCTTGTGCAATGTAGGACTGCATTCTACGAATGTCGAGAAAGGTTGACTTCGCAAACGGAGGTGTGTTTGCGACATTCTGACCTTGTCGATATTACATGTTCAACCTTTTAGTCGACATTTCAGGTGGTGCTTTCTTGTGAATGTCAACTATATGATAGTAAACCATATTTATATACATATATATATATATATATATATATATATATATATATATATATATACACACACACACACACACAGACACACACACATGCATGCATACATACGTACATATGTAGCTATTTACACACACACTGGGTTTGACCTACTGGGCATTGCCCATTTTCAGATAGGACTTTGGTGCAATGATTTCAAGGTGTACCTGGGTAGCATTTATTTGTAACATACACAGAAACAAAGGAACCTTGTAGAAACAAATGTGGATGTTTAGGAAAGACATATATATGCAGTATATCTTAAGCATGGCAACCTAATCATGAACCATAATATTCTTACAGTGAAATATTTTATACTTCATAGAGAAACATGATATATTGTCCATTACAGTAATGATAAACTACACATGAATATTTAAGTGACAGAAAATTATTTTTGAAGTAACCTGCTGAAATAGGTTTACCACTATTTCTACAATACATAACATGTGCTTGCTGTCTGGTACCTTGGTAGCACTGAAGCACTATAGTCAAAGTGCTAGTGTCCTGTACAGGTGGAAGTAGTAGTAATGGCTATATGGTTGAGTGTGGGAGATGGGAGAACAGTAGTCTTTCTGTATATATTCAGCTATTTATAATATTTAAGTACTAAACTACACTAGTGAGGGATAAAAACTGGGGATTAGATACAGATTAAATAACTTTTGTCAGTAAGTGAAGTGCTTGAGCAGGAACTAAGGTTGAGTACATAACTCTTCAGTCATTCCTTTGAAAGCTGATCAACAAGTCATGGTTCACAGAAATGTAGTAGCTTACTCTATTCAACTGGCAAGAACTAAAATCACTATTTACTTTTTTGGCTATTGCACTGGAGCTGTGATATACTAGCATGACATGTTACGCAAGGTCTGATCAGTCTGTTCTTGCAGGACTTTGTCAGCAAAGGTTATATGACAAGAAGTGATTTTATTTTCTAGAGGAATATATTCCAAATTTTTTAGGACAGAAGAGTGATGACTATTTCTTGGCTAGCTGCGAATTTAACTACTTTGTAATACGCGGAGGTTAGTCTAGACAACACTGACTCAAAGGTATATATTCACCCAACTTCTTTGTAACTGGGTACGTGTGCTGAACACAAGCAATTCATTTAAGATTTAGGCAGTTAAAGCAGAACAAATCCAAAAATAAAAGTCTCAAGTAGCAAAATAACGTGTGATAAATGCTTATCACAAAAGATTTGTTTTACAGGTAATGCTAGATATGCGGTATACACCTTTAAATGCTAATGCATCCTACCTACAGGTATTAGCATGTCAAATAATAACTTCTAGAGAATCTGTGACACAGTACAGACCTTGTGTAATATTGTTAATGCCTAGTCTGTGTGTCATTAATTATGCCTTCTGACACGATATTGTATCTGAACAGGATAAAAGAAATCACAGCCATTTGTAAAATTCAAATACAATGAAATAAAAGGTTCAGCAAGATAC
Organism: Protopterus annectens; assembly: GCF_019279795.1. NCBI lineage: Eukaryota > Metazoa > Chordata > Ceratodontiformes > Protopteridae > Protopterus > Protopterus annectens. The sequence continues at coordinate 644,317,660 of NC_056737.1, forward strand.
ACAATCAGAAATGTCACAAGTCCTCTGCAAGAAAACAGAGAATGAAAAAACGGGAAGGTAAACAGTTGCAGAGATAAATTCCATAAACCAGGTCTCCAAAGGAAGCTGCAGTACAGCAAGAACTGACCCCAGAGCATGTCAAATGTCCAGTATACATAGTTCTGATAAAATCTACAGCTTGAAAGATCAATACACCCAGATACATTGACTACTGCAGAGTTTTAAAAGGAATAAAAAAATGCATAATTAAGAATGATTTTCAGTAAGTAAAGCAAGTTCCATATTTGATAAAATTCACACATGACATGCATAATATAATGTTAAGTAAAACTTTATGTAATCAGGGTAATATATCTTTATATAATCAGGGTAATATATTTCCACTACTACATGAAAACATAATAAACAAGGAACTGACATAATGAATGGTTAAAAAAATCTCCAGAACTCCTGGCACCATTAGAAACTGCAAAAATAATCCTAGAATTGTTTTTTCAGATAAACGTTTTGCTTTATTCAAGAATAGCTTTGTACTATTCATTTTCTGTATCTAATAAAATATGTACACAGTTTACAATAAAATAATCTCAGGGATTCAGAAAGGTTACTGCCAGTGGAAAGCCTTCTTTTATTATTTTATTATCTCTGCTTAACATCAGAGCTTTGGCCGGCTAACATCTACCTGAAATCAGCTGAACGTATAAGTTAATTTAAGTACACTTTCATCTGCTCTTTTGCATATAGTACTGTATTTAATTTATTTGTGTTTTTCACTGAATATTAATGCAACTGAAGTTGTGGCCGTCACTCTACAGAGTACTTTTTAGAATTTCTGTGTAGCCATTGATAGCAGTGGGGGGTAGTTTCAGCTCATCACTGACATCCTGTCTTGCCTTATATAAGTGGTAAATTTTGAGTTATCTCTGCTTAATATCAGAGCTTTGGCCAGCTAACATCTACCTGAAATCAGCTGGACGTATAAGTGAATTTAAGTACACTTTCATCTGCTCTTTTGCATATAGTACTGTATTTAATTTATTTATTTGTGTTTTACACTGAATATTAACTCAACTAAAGTTGTGACTGTCTCTCTACACTTAGTTCCCCACCCACCCTCCCTGTTCTTGTTTTGGTATTAAAATGTTGGTGGCTTTGAAATTGCCCACCCCTCTTGTAGATTTGTATTTGGATACTCCTTCTGGGCCCATCTCATTTGCTCACTCAACAAAGTTAAGTGAGATCATATTCTAATTTCAGGCACTCCTACTGTGTACAAACAGAGCATTTGGGAAGGACAACCCCTGTAGCCTCTTAATCCTGCTCTGTTCCCCCCCCCAAAAAAAAAAAAATATATATATATATATATATATATATATATATTATATATATACATATCTTATTCATCTGCTCTTACTGTAACCATCTTAGTTGCACTTCTGCATGCTATGTGTTCAGTCGCTCTTACTCTGCACTTATTAATGCTTGTTAGTAGCCTTCTAATTTACTACCTTCTGCACTTGTTTTTTAGTCATTTGTTAATTTAATTGCACTTATTAGAATTGTATTTGCCTTAGTGTTGCTACATGCTCGGGTGTGCTGGCCTGCACTGCAATTTGAATTGTATTTACTGCTGTTTTAGCTGCTTTTCTGTAACATAAAAATAAATAAATAAATAAATTCTAAGTTTGTTTTCTTGCCTTTCCTGTAACTAGTCAAGTCAAGATACAGACTTGCTGTATCCAGTACTGTTAGTAAGCTTCTGAGCCCCCCAAGCCTTTCTGTGTTGGAGGGAAGCCTTCTAGCTCATCAGTGGGAGTGGTAAGCACTATGTAGCCTATCTACCATGGGAAGAGTGGATATTGGCCCTGAAATTGTAGTTCATTGGTCGTTTGGGCAGTTTTTCCATCTCTTTCTATTTTCTGGTTAAAAGCCCATTTTGCGTTTGGTCCCCGCCCTTCCTATGACTAGTGTAATCCAGGTACAGATTTGCTGTATCCAGGACTGTTGGTAAGCTTCTGAGCCACCCAAGCCCTTCTGTGTTGGAGAGAAGCCTTCTAGCTTATCCGTGGGAGTGGTAAGCACTAGGTAACCTATCTACCACAGGAGGAGTGGTTTCTGGACCAGAAATTATAGCGTTTTGTCCGCTTGGGAAGCTTTTCCACCTCTTTCAACCTTCCGATTTAAAAGCCTGTGTTTGCACTTGTTTCCTGCCTTTCCTGTTACTAGTCTAGTCCAGGTACAGATCTGCTGTATCCAGGACTCTCTGTAAGTTTCTGAGTCCCCCAAGCCTTTCTGTGTTAGAGGGAACCCTTCTAGCTTATCAGCGGGAGTGGCAAGCATCAGGTAGCCTATCTACCACAAGAGGAGTGGTCCCTGGCCCAGAAATTGTAGCTATTGACTGAGCAGTTTTTTTCCATCTCTTTCAACGTTCTGGTTTGAAAGCCGTACTTGTGCCTGTTTCCCACCTTTCCTATAGCTAGCCTAGTCCAGTTACAGAGTTGCTGTATCCAGGATTGTTAGTAAGCTTCTGAGCCCCCAAGCCTTTCTGTGTTGGACGAAACCCTTCTAGCTCATCAGTGGGAGTGGTAAGCACTAGGTAGCCTATCATCCACGGGAAGAGTGAGTTTTGGACGAGAAATTGTAGTTTATTTGGCCGTTTGGGCAGTTTTCCATCTCTTTCAACTTGCTGACTTAAAAGCCTACATTTGTACTTGTTCCCCACCTTTTCTGTAACTAGTCTAGTCCAGGTACAGATTTGCTGTATTCCAGGGATCTTTGTAAGCATCTGAGCCCTCCAAGCCTTTCTGTGTTGGAGGAAAGCCTTCTAGCTTATCAGTGGGAGTGGTAAGCACTAGGTAGCCTGTCTACCATGAGAGGAGAGGTTATTGGCCCAGAAATTGTAGTTTATTGACCATCTGGACAGTTTGTCAGTCTCTTTCAACTTTCTGGTTTAAAAGACCAAATCTGCGCTTGTTTCCCATCTTTCCTGTAACTAACCTACTGGGTAGCACTAGAAAGCCTTAAACTGATACAAGCCTTCTAGCTTAGGAGACAGACTTTGAAGTGATTACGTATCAGTTTTCTGTACTTTCTTGCTGTACTTAACTGTTTTCCGCCTAAACGTAGATTTTCCAGCGTTTATTGTGATTTAAACGCTTGTTTTTTTCACATATTGTACTTATTTGACTGCCTGCACTTTTAAAAAGTTGTTTTTTGCTTAAATAATTTGTTTAACTGTTGTAGGCTACACACTAAAGTGCGATAGCCTTTTCTAATCATTTGTAGTAATTTAAAGCTGTTTTAAGTGTATTTTTTTTACTGTTTTTGCCTTTTTTCAAAAAAAAAAACAAAAAAATCCTTGTTTCCCTCCTTTCTAAGCTAGTATAATCCAGTTTTCAGGCTAGTGCTAAATTCAGGGCTGTGATACTAGTTTCTGAGTTGCCCATGCCTTACTTAGATAGAAGGAAGTTTCTCTGTTCACCTGTGAGAGAGGGGAGCTTTGAGCAACCTATCTGTCCCTGCAGGAGTGCTTCCTGCCCAGAAGTTAGTAGCTTATTGGCCATTTGGGGCTAATTTCTATCTCTTTCATTTCTCTACTAAAATAAATGCGTCTGCACGTTTTTGCGCACCGGGTAGTGACGGTTAGCTATGGTTAAATTATTCTCAGCTCCACTAAGTCTCCTCTTCAGTTTTTCCCTTGAAACTAGTCTAACTCTCAACCTAAGCACTCAAAAAGCATCTTACAGCCCAGCACTTGCTCAGACCTAATAGCAAGCACTAATATACCCTGACATTGATTGCCCAGCAGGGCAAGGCTCTTTATTCACCCCTCACCAATCAAGCGACTAAGCAGCTCACCCTACTATTCTACATAACTAAAGGGCAACTTCAGATGCACTCTCCAGTCCAGCTGGTGAATCTGGGTATCCTGAGGGAATGTTACAACTGCCTCATGTACACAGACAACCCTCTCCCCTCCTTCCACAAAACACTAACATATGCGAGTGATGCAATTATAAAGCCAAACTGGAAGCTAAGCTGTCTCCAGCCAAGACTGGAACAGACAGTCAAGAGGAGAAGGTTAACACTTGCACCACAACTCCAGCTGCACACAGACCTACTAAAACAGCAGTGGCAAAAAATACACAAATACACAAAATCATACTCGGAGGCTCTACATAAAAACCCGCAAAAGCATCAGAGACCTCCAAAGCAGGCACCCAAAGAACCTGCACTTCCTGTCACAAATCGGACAACATATAAACACAAAATCAGTGTGCTGCACAATCACAGCCCTTAAGGTGAAATGACACACCTAACACACTAGTAATCGGTGAATCTACAGTCAGGCACACTGACGTCCCACTCACTAGGCTGGACAACAGAAGGTTACTGTTAGCTGTCTGTCGGGAGCCAGAATCCACCACATAACACAAGCACTCAGGTCACTCCAGAACAAGTACAAATATGACTCTGTCATTGTTCATGTTAGTGTGAATGACCTGAAACGTACCTCCCTGGGCTACATGAAAAGAAACATGGAAGAGCGCTCTGATGATGTAGCCCAGGCTGGTATGACCCTGACCGTGAGTAGCAACCTGCCCTCACCAAGAATGATACCTCAGTATAAAGAAAAAATGATCAATTTCAACAATTGGCTAAGCTTCTGGTGTCATTCAAAGGGGATCCAGTGTCTGTCAGCTTGGGACGACATGCTCGACAAGCCGCATTGCTTTGCAAGAGACGGCTTGCACTTGTCAACCCTAGGCTTTCGAATACTGGCCAAGGCTCTTGCTGCCCCCATAGTGCCTTTTTTAGACAAGGCTCAAAAGTCAAACCCACCTCTGTAAACAGCACAATTAACAAAAAACTGAGGGTTATGCTACTCAATGCCAGGAGTTTAAATAAAAAAATGCAGGCGCTCGAAGCACTCCTCAGTATGGAGAACGTCGACATCTATGAAGCAACTAAAACCTGGTTCAAGGCTCCAGAGAGCACCCCAACATTACCGGGCTACAACTCATACCACACGTTTCAGCCACAGAACATGGATCGAAACACAAAAGGAGGGGGTGTACCCATATTCATCAAAGATACTTACATCTCCAGATTATTGGCGCATCATGATACCTCTGAGATCATCCATGTGCAACTAACATTGGGCAAATCTGCAATGCAAATTATGGCCTGCTACAGATCACCCTCTATGACCCAGGACCACCACTCCACCTTTCTGGAAACACTGGAAAACATGAAGGTCCTACCAAACACCCTGATATTGGGCTATTTCAATTACCCTACCATTCACTGGGAAAACTACTCCAGTACAAATTCCCAGGCCCAGCGCTTCCTGGAATTCATCAACTCAAATGCCCTGGATCAGCTGGTAAACTCCCCTACCAGAGGTGAAAACATATTGGACCTGGTCATCACCAACAAGGGTGACAGGTGTTCCACACCAGTCAACCCGTCACTGGTTAGATCAGACCATAAACTAATCACTCTGGATGTCCACACCCCACCACCACCCCCAACAAAGGAAACCACAGTAAAAAACTTTTCTAAAGCAAACTTCACCTTACTTAAGACAGAGCTGGTAAGTTTCACAGCTCCCACACTAAATGATAACGCTGCCCAAGATGCAGAAACCTTTACAAATGCACTCTATGAGCACCTACAAGGATGTATGGATCGTGCCATCCCTAGCAAAACCAAGACTCACTCCTCTAAGAGAAGGAAACCAGTTTGGTGGACCCCTGCAATAAACAGGCTATACAACAGAAGGAGGAAACTAGTTCAGAAAAAAAGCAAATCCCAAGAAGGAAACACATCCCTGATCAGTATCAGTAAGAAACTGAAGTCCCTCATGAAATCATCCAAGGCTAATTTCGAAAGAAAAATAGCCAAGGATTCAAAAGATAACCACAAAGCCTTCTTTAGCTATGTTAAGAATCTAAGTGGCAACTCACAGATATGCACTGAACTAATGCAAAATAGCACAAAATATACTGAACCTACTGATATTGCCAACATCCTGGCAGATAGATTCAGTGCAAACTTCACCCCCTCTCACCTCCAAAAGGGCCCACAACAATACCGGAAAAGTGTAGTGTACCAAAAGTCAGAGCTGCACAGGTGAAAACAGCCCCTTCAAAAGCCAAAAACAGACCGTCAATGGGACCAGATGGTGTCCCAGGCTGCGTCTTGCACGAACTACAGAATGAACTAACTCCCCACCTAAACACACTGTTCAACCTCAGCCTCTCCACAGGCTACACAGAATGGCGCACAGCAACAGTTGTTCCTCTCCAAAAAGGAGGGGCCACAAATGACCCTGCTAACTATTGCCCCATAAGCCTGACTAGCCTGGTCTGCAAGGCTATGGAGCGCATCATCATGGAACCCATTAACAAAGACATTGGGAACATCCAAACACTTGACCCGACCCAGTTTGGCTTTGTTAAGAGCAGATCATGCCTACTAAACCTGGTTGACTTCTTCGAGACAGTCACCAAGGCCAAAGACGAGGGAAAGGTGGTTCACACAGCCTACCTTGACCTCGCTAAGGCTTTCGACACCATTCCCCACTCGGGTATTACAGAAAAACTCACCAGCCTGAACATAAACCCCTACATCACGAGATGGGTTGCCAACTGGCTTACAGACAGAACTCACACGGTAAGAATAGCGGGCTCCAGGTCTGACTCTAAAGCAGTCACAAGTGGTGTCCCACAAGGCTCGGTCCTGGGACCCCTACTGTTCGGCATATACTTTTCAAAAATACAGGCAAACACAGGAGGAGTATGGCTAACCAAGTTCGCCGATGACTGCAAACTGGGAGCCATAATTGACTCTCCAGCTGACACAGACATCCTCCAAAAAGGCCTTACTGAAATGGACATCTGGTGTCAAAGTCATGGCCTCAAGCTAAATGCCAAAAAATGCATACTCATCCCATTTGGGAAAAACAAAACACCCACAAATTACAACATAGGTGGCAGCCCCCTTAATACAGAAGAGGTAATAAGAGATCTGGGGACCCAGGTAGATAGTAAACTCTCCTTTGACAATCATATTGCCAAAGTAGTTAGGAAATCCTTCTATGTGGCCCATCTAATTGCTAAAGGGTTCGCATCAGGAAATAAAGAGGTTATAGTGCCCCTCTACTCGTCACTCATTAGACCCATCATAGAGTACAATGCCCCATTTGGGATGTACCTCACAAGACACTTCCAACAGCTGGAAAGACCACAAAAGTACCTCACCAAGAGGATTTCTGGTCACAGATATATGTCCTATGCAGCCCGACTGAAAAAACTCCAGCTGTACTCAGTGACATATTGCTTACTCAGAGGTGATCTCTGCCTGACTTACAAAGCCATGTCCAACTCAGAATTGATGGACATGCTCCACCTAAAGAAATCCAAGTCACTGTGAGCCACATTCTCTAGCGAGCTAAACCTCGCCACAACAATAAATAGAACATGCTGGAGGGATAGATTCCTGTCACAGAGACTCCCCTTGCTTTGGAACAAAATTCCAAATTACATCAGGCAGAGTGCTCCTCACTAACACTCTTCAAGAGAAACCTTGACGAGTGGATGGGTAACAGAAAATACACCCCTGGGATCACTTCATTGGCTCTGCTTGACAGAGGATCAATTAATTAATCAATGGGGTGGCGGAAGTCGACACACTCTAGTTAGGCTTATAAATGCCCTCAGGCAGATAGCCTAGTACCGACCTATGAACCTATTTGTTTACCAGACAACTCCAACTTGGCACAGGCGGCCTTTTCATCACAGGCCCAAGGAGAAAAGCTCCAAGAAATGATATTTAATGCCAATATGCCATCAATATTTACAATACATTTTATGATGCAGTTTCAGTGACTACATAGCATAATTAGTCAGTACAATAAAATTTGTATTGAAACTCACAAACATTAAATTTACAAGCCATGTACTGAGACTTTACCAGATAGAGTGGTGTATAAAATGGGTAGGAGTAATTTAAGAATACGATAGCGTGAGGTATTAGAGGAGATTAGCAAGTCTGAGTGTTAACAGAGAAGTAGTGATGAAACAGTAATTTGGTTGTCCTAATTAGAAGTAGGCATAGAAATTTAAGAAGTACAATAAAGTGAGAAATTAGAAGGGGATACTGAGGTTAAATGATTTAGTGGCTTAAAGGGAGGTATAAGAAAGATGATGAAGGGTGTTAAAGAGTTATGTCTTAGATAAAGACTATGGACAAAGCCAGAAGGCAGACAGGAAGTCTTTTAGTAATAGTTTGTAAAGAAGAAGGCACATCATAGACCTGACTGATATTGGAATTTTATTCCAAATTCTAGCTACACTACTGGAATAGAGAATAACTACAGCAGCCCTTTGTGGTTTGCAGATGGTAAGCAGTTGTTTATTAGTTGACTGAAGGGGACAATTTGGAACATAGTATTGAAGATGGAGTACAGATGATTTTATGGGTTAAGGTGAGCAGAGTATAAGACAGGTGATGAGAAAACTCGAGCCACTTAAGTGTTTTTAGTGATAAACAATGGTGGGTCTGATAAGGTTTGTTGCAAGCAAATCTGGCAACTCTGTTATAGCACTGTTCAAGTTTAGAACTAAGTGAGGCCTGTAGGTTGGTCATGATAGCGGCTCCATATAAAAAAGAAGATAAGAGGTAAGTGGTAGCTAGAGTTACCTTGACAGAGTCTGTAAGGAATTTCTTTACTCTATGTAGGCTGCCTAGTTTTTGATGTTTTTTCTTTCTTGCTGTTGTTGTGGACATGTAAATTGAATTTAAGATTGTCATTGACTGGCATACCACTGGTAGCAGCAGTTTACACTGCAGAGACAGCCCTACTGCAGTGGTTTACCTTGAAGAGAGGCAGCACCACAGTGGGTTTCCTGTCTCCACAGCCTACTACAAATGTAAATAAGGCATTCTGGGGGAGTGGCATACAATAATTAGCCATGTACTCTCCTATAGAAATGTCTCTGGTAAGTGGTTTAATACAGCTGAGAGATTTACAAAAACCCTCAGAAGCATAAATCACTATCGCCACGTTACTTAATTTGGCCAAAAGCTTTATAGGCAAGTGCAGGGGAGATTAGCAGACAGGTACTGTTGGGGGATATGTGTGTGTGTGTGTGTGTATGCAGAGATGTGTGTGTGTGTGTGTGTGTGTGTGTGTGTGTGTGTGTGTGTGTGTATCTCCTTGAGTGGTCGTAGTAAGAAGTTTGGTTACATGACAGGTAGGTGTATTAGTGTGTGGGGAGTTGATAGATGTACTTGATACTGGAGGCATCCATACCTTTCAACTCCTGTAGACTAAGAAGCAGTTGCTTTAATATGGGAGAAAACACAAGACAAGAAGGGACACTTTTTAAAATGTTACTTTTAATCACTTACAAAGTTAATAAAACAACAGACTTTGTAGTGAAAAGTTACAAATTAAGAATACAAAAATCTCTGTCTGGCAGTACTGACTGTAAGGGTCCAGGAGCAGGGACAGGGAAGTTAAGAGATCCAAAGTCATGGATGTCCAGTGACAACAGAGGCAGCAGAGAGGTGTGTATGTTTTTGAGCATTGTGTTTTTTTTTTTTTTGGGGGTTTGACTGGGCTAATCCGCTGCATAGGCCACAAGTGGTGATTACTGTAGCAAAGTAATCTGTGTGTGATTTCAAAAATATGCATACTGGCTGACAATGAGGTCTTTCAAAATAAACCTGGATGATTGGATTGCTACCCAAACATTTATTCTGGGACTGACCTGCTTTACCTTTCTTGAAAACGAGGGGCAAGGTGCAAATAGTCGTGTGTGTATGTGTTTATATATATATATACATATATATATATATATATATATATATATATATATATATATATATATATATATATATATATATATATGTATGTATATATCTGTAACAATTAGTGGGAAAGGTCGATTCACCATCACATCACTGTGATTAACGTCAACACAGTAACATCGAATCACACAGTGTTGGCACACGTCTGCACATGCACTAATGTTACTTCATGGGAATATGCAATACAAGAAACAATATTTTTTTGCAGGAGGGGTAAGCCCCCCTGCACCACATACAAGGGGGCTGCACCCCCATACCTCTTGCTAAGTATACATACTAACACCGAGTTTGCAAAATTCCCAAGAAAGATGTCCATTCCAGTGGGCGATTCCACACTGAACAGAAGAGGCTCCACTTCGCCATTTTTGATTGGCTAATATGCCGGTATACGAGCCAATCAAAAATCACAAAGCATCTCTCAAGCAAACAGAAACTAAACTTAACTAGCATTACCAGTCCCCACATGGTTTATTATTGGCATTTTGAATCTGCTTTGGTGGACCTTTTAGAATGTTGACCCCAAATGCTGAATCCGGAATGCCAAAAAGTAAACCAAAGCAAAAATAAATACATCGACAACCGTGGTTCGATGTACTCAACATAGTGGGAGGTGACATCACTCACTTCCTGCTACGCACATTAACATACCGTTAAACTTTACTGTCAACGGTATGTTAATTTGACTATTTTGTAGGGGAGCCCCCACACCCCCAGCACATTAAATATGCCAACTCTGAGATTGCACTACAGTGAGGAAATGGGCTAATTCCCTGTTCCTCACTGAACCGTGATCTTCCTGCACAATGTCGAACCCAAATGCTCAAATGACAGTTAAGGTTTTCAGTATATATGTATGTATGTATGCATATATATATATATATATATATATATATATATATATATATATATATATATAGGTTTACTATCAAAATGCCGCCGTGCAGGCTATGAAGTATTCGAACAACATATGTTCGAATACTTCATAGTTCGGCAGGTTATGTCAGCGAACGTTATCATTGTGAATGGACTGTCCAATTATAACGTTCGTTCATGTAAGGGGATTGCAGTACAGTGCGGTTAGGGAAATACATCCCTTTCCTCACTGTAGTGCGATCTTGGAGTTGGAATATTAAGTTAGGGGGGGGTGTGGGGGGCACATGCCCCCCTGCATAACTGAGTTTAGGCTAGTTAGGTAGGGAGTTACGGGACGGGTGGGAGTGCTGTTGATTGTCGGAAATGGCGCGAGCGACATTTTCGACAATTAACACTTGTTTTCGACATTAGGCCCATACAAAATGTGTACGTTTGGCGAAACAATTCGCAAATACATACACATTTTATTTTAAATTTCGACATTATGATAGTAAACCATATATATATATATATATATATATATATATATATATATATATATATATATATATATATATATATATACACACACACACACAAACACACACGTGTCCACACACTCACACACACATATATATATATATATATATATATATATATAAAAAGAGGGAGAGAGATAACATGTACACATTTCTGTCTGTTGTCCTCCAAATCATTAGTTCACTGCCCATCAAAAATAATTTAAGCAAAACTCTTTCCCGCTAATCTCAGGTATTGGTTTTATCATGGGTCATGTACAGTGAGCAAGTGTGTCCACTGTACTGCAAGCAGTCACTATACTGTAACTCAGCCAGATGGGAATGATGTTACTGTACTCGACCAAAACCTGCTCAACCATACATACATACACACACAATCGTAGGTTTTAGTAAAGTGGGGTTGTTATATACGGAGTATATACCTTTAAATAATAAGCTGCTTTATGGCATTCCAAAAAATGAGTTTGCAAAACAGACTTCATGGAATTTAGAACACACCTGTGTTTTACTTATTAAACCTTCACTAGTATGATAAGATTATTCATTCACACTTCCATACTTATTTTATCCAATTCAGCATCATAGGGGAGCCTATTGAGGTACTCAGTAGGAACAAGGCAGAAAAATGAACCTTGGATTTGTTGTTATTCTGTCAGAGGACAAATGAATGAGCATGCAAAAGCACAGCAGTTATACTTGCAGGCAATCTGAAGGACTACCAATAACCCTAGAGTATGCAAACCAAACAAAAAACGCCAAATGACTCCAAAAAACTGTAAAAACAGAAATAGCAGAAGTAAACAGTAAAACACAAACCAAACCACAGGTAGTATGAGAATTGGTTTATTTATTTTCATCAGAATCCATCACAATATATAAACAACAAAAAAACAAACCCCAAACCCAAATACCCAAAAAATCAAAACTCACTCATTAAAATTAAAAATCATGAAATTAAAATGTTAATAATGTTAAAAATAAAAATGCAATGAAAAAAAAATCTAAATCTTAAATTTGTACATAACTAATTTTTTTATGTTTTAAAAGTTAAGCTTTGGGAAGTGGGAAAAACTGGTGCACCTGCACAAATATAAAAGGAACACAGACTAACCAAACATTCCTCCTTTCCTTATCAAGGCTAGGGAGTGGGTATTAAACCTCCAAAAAAAAATCGTTTAATAGGTGTTGTTTTCACAAACACAATTTGTTTCCAGAACCAACAATCTGGAAAATATCTCGATTACTTACCAAATATTTCCAGTGTTCTGAAGAATGAACTTTTAATTTATAAATATCACTACTCATATCAGAGAACAAAAGATGTCATTACTAGTGTTTGTTGTGTATACCCAATTTGAATATTATATTTCTGAATATTATGGAACCCATTAAGAATAGGAGAAAAAATAAACTTTATTTTGTTTGTTTGTTCCATTCATCAAATAATTCAAATAATAACTTTGTCAATAACTTCTAATAATTAATAAATGAAATGAAATTCATGAAATTCAGAAGTTTCCTTAGTAGTCATCGAGTCATCCCTCCCTCTGGGACTCTAGGAATTGGATATGTTTAGGATGACCACTACTATTATGTAGGTATCCATGTGTGAAAGTGTCCTTTCTAAGTCTTTTTTCTATTTCAATTTCCTTTCTAAATTATATCCTTCTATGTCATCCAGCAAATGGTATCCCTATCCATAACATGCTATCAGCATCACCCTACTATTAATAAAAAAAAACTAGAAAAATTATTATGATGAATTAAAAAAATTACTACCAGTTATAAAAATACAGACTGCAACAGTGAATGCACACCTATACAGTGAGGTATGCAACAGTGAAGTGACACCCATAGTAAAAATGACATGATAATGGCCCCAAAGCGGGGCAAATAATGATGAAATTCCCTCAAGTAACGGAATGTGGGGAAGACACTATGGGACGTAACGGTGGATCAAGTGATCCTGTTTGTGTTTTTAGAATCTAAATAATACTCCAATTTTACAAACAAAACAAAACAAAAAAAAAATGGCCCAAAAAAATATTCTTGAATCTAACCAAGGCATCAGGTGTGTGTGAATGTAAACGCCTTAGAATTTCAAAAAAGAAAAAAAAAAAAGTTCATTCATTCCACAAAGAATTCGTATCTTTAACATGTTAGTTTATAGCGTTCATGATCCATAATAACCATATATTATCCCTTATTAGAACCCTCTTATCGCTTTCATGAATCTTGTAAGTCCTGTATGTCATTTTAAATTCCTTTTTCTTGAACATTTGAACGGACTGAACACATAATAACATCTTCAATACATTTAATACAAATTATTTACATATTTAATAGAAGTGATGGAACAGCTGCCATCTTGAATGTTAGAAACAGCCCCAGCGAATTGCACCTACTGAAAAAAGTGCCTTGTTTTCTGATCATCATGATTCTACTGATAGGGAGCATAATGATTATAAGCAGTCTTATTATGGTATACAATGAGTCAAAAAATGAAATAGGCATTTTTAATTCATCCCCACCTACAATAACGCCTATACACTGATGTAGTGCAACAGTGAAGTACACACCTATATAATAATGTAGTGCAACAATGAAGTACACACCTATATAATAATGTAGTGCGACAGTGAAGTACACACCTATACAATAATGCAGTGCAACAGTGAAGTGCACACCTATACAATAATGTAGTGCAACAGTTAAGTGCACACCTATACAATAATGTAGTGTAACAGTGAAGTACACACCTATACAATAATGTAGTGCAACAGTGAAGTACACACCTATATAATAATGTAGTGCAACAGTGAAGCCTACTGCTCCTTGCAGCCACCACCTTCAACTAATTTGACACCCAGGACTACAGTCTGCAAAAAGCTTAATTATCAAGACAGAAGTTAAATTCTACATGAATCATGGTCTGCTTCACCCTGGTAGTGGCTGCGATGTAAAATTTGATTGATCATCTTGGAAAGCAGCACAGTGTAGATGAAAAGGGTTTTAATGCCTTTTTTGAAGTAATTTAAAACCAAGGAGGAGGCCAAAACTGCCCTGGTGTAAACAGAAAAGTGGTGTGTGTGATGAGTGATGTATCAGGAAGAAACTAAGCTTTGGGTATGGAATGATGAAGCAGAGAACTATCTGAAGGAGCAAGACATTAAAGGAACCAAGGCTTCAGAATGAGCAGCTTGGATAGAACTAGTATTCTTAAGTGATCACTGGTTCACAGGCATGATCTCAAAGGTGGAATGCAGACCGAGTGCAAAATAGAGATTTCATTTTGTTTTCTAAAAACCCATTCATGGGGATATGACGTAAAGGAAATTTTCAGAATTGGCTGAACTTGCATGGCAGATATGCTGGGGAAAATGTCATGTCTTGACTATCTTCTCTGTAGCAAATCTATCAGGAAGTAGTACATGAATGATTCCCAAGGCATTTACTGAATACTAATGAGCACTTTAACCATATGAAGTATTACATAGCTTAATACGACCTTATTTTATTTCAGATAGCATGTAGTCACATGCTGCAGTGATTTTTAGCTGTCACAACCACTTTTAGTTACTCTGGGTCTGTTCAGAGTATGGGTACAGTGAGAAAGTTTTTATTAATGTAAGAATTTTGTAATTCTAACATTCTGATGTAATACAACAGAGCTCTCCAGTCTGGTGACAGTTTTACAATTTTTTAAATTTCATGATTTAGTTTGCTACTACATTGGGAGTAAATAAGTTGATTGTGTTGTTCATTACAGGCAGGGATCTGGTCATCCCTTTTATACACGTGGAATAAATTTAGTTTTAAAGGTGTATGACCACTGCTGTTGGAGAAGGCTAAATTGCTGCAATGCACAACAGTCTTTGTTTTGTATAACCTAAAACTGTCTGGATGAGCCGTTATAGTCCAAGTTTTACACATGGGATAGTTCAGAATAGTCTAGGCAGTAGAAACTTTTTGTCTGCCGGGCCTAGCAGTTGTTATTCCTGCATTATATGCCAGATGACATTAGTATTATTTATTAACATTTATTTTCTAACTTAATTGGAACAGTGGATAAAGCTGCGTGGAATACAATCTGCCCTAACTTTAATACCTTTTCTGAGGGAAAAGTCTTGGTAGCAAATAATTCTGAACTGTGAACTACAGAGGAATAGTAGAGATACCTGAATAGTGTGCACTAAAATTGTATTCTTATTTTGCCCCAAAAATAGTTGAATGAGACAGGTTTTGAGGAGAGAACTATAGTGCTATTACAGGAGTGATTTTGAGATGTAGAACTTTGTTGAATTAAGGTTACTAGGCATGGGGAAGGCTCCTATCATTTGCTCATTTCTGTACTGTTTGCTCCACTTTAAACCCTGAAGCAGCTATTACCTTCTGTGGGAAATGATGTCTGACTTTCTCTCATCTCATCCTAATGGAATGGGATTTGGGGGTTTATCTGGAGTGCTGGAATACTCTTCCTAAGCTATGGATGTAACATTGTATGGGAGGACAGGATGACCTTACATTGTTTCTGCAACCTTTAACATCTGTTGGGGAACACTCAAGGATGATGGCTTTGTTTTTTCTTCTTTCCCTTTTCCCACATATTTAGTCATACTGATGACTGCTAGCCGGTATTCTCATCTGAGTCTTTTGTAAGCTAGTAGTGGTGAACTGTTGTACACTGTAAACAAGCAAATAGTTACAATTTGAGTTGAAGGTTAGGGACCAGTATTCATGGTCAGGTATCGCTCTTTTTTTTGTTATGGTTGGCAATTTTCCATTAAGAGTCTCAAAATAAGACAATATGGCAATCTGACCCTTACTTAAAAGCGGGTACACTGCAAATATGGATGGATAACTATGGTGCAAGACCTTGTACTGGCAGTCTGACAGTTGGCACAGAGTATTAAGTAGCTGTTAAGCGGTTTCCTTTAAATGTGTGACCCTTAGCAAGTCACTTAACCAGGCATGAATCTGAAAAACATCTGTGGAGATTAGTGTTCTATCCTAGTCAACAAATACAAATAAAATAAATACATAAATAAATAAGTATCTTGGAGCATCAATGGACTGGGGAAGCCTCTGAAGAGATCCTGAGTATTTCAGCTTCTCTGGTAGTACAACCCACAGTGCTATGCTTTTAAGTAAACCTGCCTTATCCTGAAGGAGAATCAAAGTTCTCTGTGCTCAAATATCAGTGCGCTTTTCATCATGTATTAGGGCCTCCAAATGTAAAGGCACAGTCATTTAGCTCAACAGCATATTTGCTGATTAAGAAGAATCTGGAAGTGAACTGTGGCATTTTACTGCGCTTCAAGAGCACTGGAGGAGCTAACATATAACTCCTTTTCCTTGTTATTTGTATCCTGGATTTGAGCTGAGAATGTGGAACAAACTCGTGAATAAGACTGTGGATTTTTTCAGGGGAGACATAATTGTGGCTGGTAATTTTAGCTTCTTAACTTCCCACAGAAACTCAGCTGAAGTCAGGGTCTGGAATTCACATCCCTTGGCAAAGGCCACAGCAAAAGCTACATTTATGTCAGATTTGGGTTTGAAAGGTAAATGAGCTAGTACTTTTCCTGCAGCAGTACATACAAACCACTCCTGAATGAATAATCTATTGCTCAGGATAGCAAGATACATGCGAGTCACATGGCTTTTTGCAAGAAGCCAGCAGTTCCCTATCTAGTCATGCTACTATGATGGTCCTGACCGGACCACGGAAGGCCTGGAGGCTGGCAGCAATGTATACAAAGCTTCAGGGGTGACTAGAATCCATGTGTAACTACTTCTGAGGATTAAATGACACAAAAAAGACTAGTTCCTCTGCTACATGAGATTCATATAAATGGCTGTCTGTACTATGACTTAAAAAAACTGTACAAAACACTTGTGAAAGACTGAATATAAAGCTATAATGGAGCATGATTCTCCCTCTGAACTTACAGTGACACAATACAAGAGGACTTTAAAAAAATAAGCCAGATCTAGAGATTTAAAGGGTGACGTAGCTGAAAAAAGAAGTTATGAACTCACCATAATGTTCCATGTTTGTTGTCCTTGATCTCGCCTTCCTTCTTGCTGTTTAAGGTTCGGAGCACCAAGCAGCAAGAATAAGAAGGGGACACTAGGACTAACCAAATGGCATGGTAAAGGGAAACTCAGCCCAGTGTAGCCAATAAAACGGAATTCCTCTCAATCCTCCAGGAAGAGGGAAGGAGGGTGGGACGCAAGAAGGAAGGCGAGATCAAGGACAACAAACATGGAACATTATGGTGAGTACATAACTACTTTATGTTATGTTGTCCCTATCTTGCCTTCGCTCTTGCTGTTAGGGATCGCATCCCCAGCACCTGTTTCTTGGGTGGCTCACTGGAAAAAACTCTTCAGGACCGTGGAGCCAAAGGATGCCCTGTTCCGGGAGGCCACATCTACTTTGTAATGCGTGATAAAGGTATGAGGATTAGCCCATGTAGCTGCCGCACAGATCGAATCTAAAGGCAGTCTGGCTTAAACAGCAATAGAGGTAGCCAAGGCCATTGTTGAGTGTCCTTTAATTTTTCCTGGAAGTTTTTTATTGAGCAAATCGTAGATGTATATTATAGGGTGTCTGAAAGCCACTTAGATAAAGTCACTTTTGAGACTGAGAAACCTTTCTTATTGTCTGCAAAGATTATGAACAATTGGTTGGATTTTCTGAAGTCCTTGGTCCTGTGTAAATAAAAACATAACTGTCTATGAACATCCAATTGATGGAGTTTATACTCTGCCCTGTTGCCATGATTGGGGAACAAAACGGGAAACTCTATGGATTGATTCAAATTGTACTCGGAACACACCTTGGGTAAGAAAGAGGGGTTGGTTCTAAGAGAAACTCTACCTTTGTGGAAAAATTAAGTACGGGGGATGAATAGATAAGGCTTGTAATTCTGAAACCCTTCTAGCTGAGGTAATGGCAGTTAAGAAAAAGGTCTTCCAAGTCAAAAATTTCAGTGGACAAGAAGCAGATGGCTCAAAGGGGGAAAGAATCAGAGCATCTAAAACTAAATTTAGGTCCCGGGGGAAGAGGTTCTCTTATTGGAGGTCTTAAGAGGGTAGCACCTCTTAGGAATGCTTTACATAGCCTATGGGACATGATGTTGGAGCCCATTTCTCCCACATGGAAATTAGAAATAGCAGCCAGCTGAACCTGGATAGTAGCTGCCGCTGCTCCTCGCTCAAAGGTTTCAGCAAGAAATTCGAGCATCTTTGAAATGGGTGCAGTAAATGGATCAATCTTGTTTTTGCTTGTCCAGCAAGAGAACCTCTTCCATTTACGAGCATAAAGTTTCCTTGTAGTGGGCTTATGGAAGGAAATCGAAATGTGTTGACCTGCCGGAGAAACATCGGGAAGCATGGCCAAAACCAAAAGTGGAGAAACCAAGCTGTCAGCTTGAGAGTTTGAATGAAAGGGTGGAGAGTACCTGACTGATGCATTAGGAGATCTGGGGCTGGGTCCAGAATCCAAGGCTCCCCCTGCAGATGAGGTCAAAGGAATGGGAACCATATCTGATGAGGCCAGTAAGGGGTAATGAGGATTAACTTGCAACTCAATGACTGTGCTTTCTGAAGAACATTGGGGATCAGAGGAAATGGTGGAAAGCAGTTCCGGGGGCCAATTGTGAACAAGTGCATCCCTGGGTGACTGTCCCAGTGGTGGGACTAGGGCAAAGTAGCTGCTGCATTTATTGTTGATGGGGGTGGCAAACAGATCCTAGCATGGCTGGCCCCATTTGCGAAAAATCAAGTCCGCAACTTATTGTTTCAAGGACCACTCGTGAGGTATCAGAATAGCCCTGCTGAGCTTGTCTGCTATCACGTTGGATTTTCCTGGGATGTGCGTTGCAACCAGAAAGCACTGGGAAGACATCGCCCAATGCCAAACTCATAGAGCCTCTTGACACAAGGGATAAGACCTGGTTCCACCCTGTTTGTTGATGTACCATACTACCGACATATTGTCTGACTGAATTGCTATAGTCCCTATAGGTAGAGAGTCTTGAAGTGCTTGCAATACCAGAAGCACTGCTCTCACCTCTAGGACATTGATGTGCAAGTGATACTCGTGCTTCTGCCAAGTCCCTTGAACAGTCTGTCCCATATAATGCCCCCCCACCCTATCTGGGAAGCGTCCGTGGTTACTGTGGCTATGGGTTGGGGGGTTAGAAACGGTCTGTCCACTGATACCAGAGGGGAGTGAAGCCACCATGCTAAGTCCTTCTTGCAAGACTCCATGATCCATATCTGATGCGACATTGGCAAATCCTGGAATGGCCATTGAGCAAAAAGGAGCCACTGCAGAATTCTCATGTGGAAGTGCGCCATAGGGACCAGAGTAATTGCTGCAGCCATTGAACTCAAGACCTTGAGGACAAATCTTGCCTGGATTCTCTTGTTTGCCATGAGCATTGAAACTTGATGACGAATGGTTAACACTCTTTCGTGAGGCAGTTTTGCTATCATGGCCATTGTGTCTAAATCTGCCGCTATAAATGTAATATACTGACAAGGCAACAAGGCAGACTTTTCGCAGTTTATGGTGATGCGCAGTTGTGTACACATGTGAATAGTGGAGTCCAGTGCCTTGATCAGTTGATGCTTGGTGGTGGCAATGAGGAGCCAGTCATCTAGATATGGAAACACCTGGAATCCTAGACGCTTCAGGTGAGCTGTGACTACTGCCATGCATTTGGTGAACACCCTGGGGGTTGTGGTGAGACCAAAGGGCAGAGCTCTGAACTGGTAATGACTGGCTCCCAGCCAGAAGCATAGATACCTCCTGGATTGCCTGTCCATTTTTATGTGGTAGTATGCATCCTGGAGATCGATAGAGCACATCCAATTATCCTGACCCAAAAAGGGATGAATGGACTGCAGTGTTACCATCCGGAACTTTATTTTCCTGACTGATTTTTTTCAGTTTGCTGAGATTCAAAATGGGCCTCCAGTCCCCTGTCTTTTTTGATACTAAAAAGAACCTTGAGTAAGTGCCGGATTCGATATGGTCTGCGGGGACTTTTTGGATGGCTCTTTTTTTCTAGCAATCTTTGAACTTCTAGGTTCGCTTGATCCTGAAGACTGGGTGGAACATCTGGGATTGACTGCTTTCTTGTAAGGGGTGGTTGTTAGACAGGAATTTTGTAACCCCTGGATATTATCAACAGTACCCGTGTATCTTCCATGATTGTTCGCCAGGCTTTTGGGTACAAGGATAATCTGCCCGACTGCCTCCAGGTGGACAGTTGGGCCTCCTTTCAGGAGCGCTGGAAGGGCCTGCCAAAGAAAGAATCTCTGTCAGCCTGATTCTGCGCCCTCCCGCCCGCGAGATCGGCATCTCCAGTTATTTCCTCCTCTGCCCCTGGTGGAAAAATCTCCACGTGTGTCAGGCGCAACTCCCAGAGATTTCCAGAACCACATCTTACCACTCTTCTGACCTTTGGGATAAGGTCTGGAGGGAGCGGAAAATGTACTCCCATGGCAGAGAGAGTTTTGCTATCTCATTAACACCTGGTAAGAGTCTCTTTTACCCGAGTCCCAATCAGTGACGAGCCGTCAAAGGGGGTGTTGGTAAAGGAGGACTTGAAGGGCTCTGCAAATTGACAAAGGCGCATCCAGGAGTGTATATGCAGGGCAACACCTATGCCTGCTGCCTACTTGCTCGATCTGCTGTGCAAGAGATCAGCCGCATGGAGGAGTTAACTACAGAAGTCAAGGTTGCAAGCTGTGAAGCTGCCTTGCTTGCAGCTCCTTTAGCTGTAGGATCCTGTAGTGCATCTCCCAACTCCTTTAGGTGATCCCTCTGAAGGCTTGTAAAGTGGGACAAATAATTCAGTGACCTGAGAGTAAAGGCAGCTGAAGAAAACATTTGCTTCCCATACCTGTCCATCATATGGGACTCTGCTGGATGGACAGAAGTCGTCTCCGCTAGTTCTTTCTTGGTGGCTGCTGCCACCACCATAGCATCAATATGCGCACCCTTTGATAGAAAATGCTTATCATCTGGAGCAGTTATGAAATTATTGGGCCTCCTCGGAACTGGTTCCATAATCGCTGGAGAGCTCCACGCCTTCTGACTCACTAAGGCCAGCAGTGGGCTGAAAGGCAGAGACACCCAAGAGGTGGAGGGTTGGGAACCAAATGCATTGAGGTACACAGACTCATCCTCAGAAGGGGCAAGGAATTTCCAGCCACCCCTCTGTCTAAGGATTTCCAGGATGTCTGAAAAAGAGACATCCTCAGAGGGGGACCATTCTGAGTCCTCCAGGTCCGTGTCTGAAGTCCAAATGCTTCCTCTTACATTTTTTTTTCCGAGGGATCTCCTCTGAGTGGTGCTCTCGGGAGGTTTCAGAAGAGGTGGGGGTCACCCAATGCGGTTTCCTGGAGCATAGGTTCCCTACGCTTAGGGGGAGAGGAGGCTCAGAGGTAGACACCAGCACCAAAGGAAAAGTCAATGGAGCCGAGGGTGGAGCAGTCTCAAAGGGCAGCACTCTCCTCATCACCTTGAAGGCACCACGTTTCTGACCCGAAAGAGTCTCTGGCTCCGAAGAGACCAGAGATCTCCTCCGAACCAAGGGCGATGGCTCTGAGGCCGATGTAGGAGCCAAGCTATCCTGTGCCGAAGCTGGGAGAGTGGGGTCGGGGACAATGGTTTGATGCCACTTCCCCCCCCCCTGGAGCCGCCAAGAGAACAGTGGCCCCCAGATCCCTCGACAGACTGAGTTAACGAGGAGATTGGAGCCGTAGTCTGAACTAAGAGACTGGTGGCAATCGGAAAGTACAGTTGTGTACACTTACCATAAATGTAGATGTTCGAGTTTATTCAATGTTGCAGTCATTACATTTGTGCTATCTGCTTGCAGGTAGCCCTCAGCCAACCTGATTATCAAAGTCTTGGGTCCTGCGTCGGTTGCTCTCTCATCTTCCATGACATCAGGTAGTTAGGGGTATAAAGCATGCAACTGATGCTATTGCATCTGTTTTTCCTGCCCCAGATGTCAGGTGCCCCCATAATGGGAAGCAATTATGTACAAGGTTACACCTTCAGTTATAAGCAAATAGCTTAAATACAGTAAACCAGAAGAGAGGTATAGCAAATAGAAGTCAGGGGGCTGGTGGGAGGGTAACTAGAACTGCAACAGTGAATACACTCGAACATCTAAATTTATGGTAAGTGTAACACAACTGTATAATGTTCTTCGTGTTTCACTGTTGCAGTCATTACATTTAGGTAGATTCCCAAAGCTAAGGAAGGGAGGAGGCAATTAGAGAGCATCAGGACCAACTATTAGGCCCTGCAGGATTGCAGTGGCAAAACCAGCTCTGGATTTAGAGAAAATAGGCAAGTGGTAATGCTTGGTGAAGGTATGAACAGAACTCCAAGTAGCAGCTTCTAGGATGTCCTGAGAAAGGCTGTTGAAGTAGATGCAGCCCTGGTGGAATGTGATCTTATCCCCTGTGGGGTAGGTTTTCCATGGTGCTTATAGCAGAAATGAATGCAATGGCCTATCCATTTAGAAATGGTTTGCTTTGAAATGGCGTTCCCCTCTGTCCCTGCAGCAAAGGCAAATAGCAGCTGTTCAGTTTTTCTAAGAGGCTTAGTCCTCTCAAAGTAAAATTGAAGCTGTCTGTGCACATCCAAAGAGTGCAGTATTCGTTCGCCTTTGTTCTGTGAATTAGAAAAGAAGGTTGGCAAATGAATGGACTGATTAAGGGCCACACTGGATACCACCTTGGGCATAAAGGAAGGGTTGGTCCTGAGGGACACCCTGTCAGCATGGAAGATGATGAAGGGCTCCACTGCCATGATGGCCTGTAATTCAGACACTCTTCTTGTTGAAGTGATGGCTAGAAGGAAGGCTGTTTTCCAAGAAAGGAATTTCAACTCTGCAGTTGCAGCTGGCTCAAATGGAGGTAGAGTGAGCTTTTCCAATACAAAGTTAAGGTCCCAGACTGGAGTAGGGGCTCTCCTGGGTGGTCTTAAATTTATGGACCCTCTGAGGAATTGTTTCAGCAGTGGGTGAGAGAAGAGGGGTGGCTCCATATTAAAATGTGCTGAAATGGCAGAGGCTTGAATTTGAATAGAAGAGAAGGAAAGGCCCTTGTGAAGCATCTCTGTTAAGTATTGAAGAATATGCGGTAAACTGGGTACTGTTGTGCCCATCCCCTGAGTTTGGCTCCAGGAACAGAATCTTTTCCACTTTTCAGCATAGGATTATTTAGTACTAGGCCTCTTTGCCTCCAGAATGACATCCAGCACCTGCTTACTGAGGGATGGTATGGTGAGCTCAGGTTATTAGCCAGGCTGCAAGGTTCAGGGTCTGAAGATGGGGGTGCAGAATCTGTCCCTCCTGCTGGGACAGCAGGGAAGTGGTCTGAGGCAGGTGCCATGGTTCCAGCAGTGACACACTGTGCAAGAGGGGGTACCGGCGTGGCCAGTCTGGTGCAATGCGAATTGTCCTTGGTTTGTCCAGTCTGATCTTTAGTAGAACTTTGGAGAGGAGAGGCAGAGGGGGAAAGGTATAAACTGAGAGGTTTTCCCAGGTGAAGGAAAGGGCATCCACTTTCCAAGTTTGTCTGTGGGGAGTCCTTGTGTAAAATTTGTCCAATATGCTCTGAGGGGAGGCAAACAGGTCTATCGCTGGGCTCCCTATTGTTTCTCAAAATGTTGAATATCTTTGGTTCCAGTTTCCACTTGTTTGGGTCCATGAGACTTCTGCTTAGGTCGTCTGCCAGTGTGTTTAGCTTGCCTGGCAGGAATTGAGCCTGTAGGTGCACTTGGTAGCTCAAGGCTGTGTTCCACAGAGCTGTGGCTAGTCTGCAGAGGGCGTAAGAGTGGGTTCCCCCTGCTTGTTTATGTACTACATAACAGTGGTGTTGTCTGTTTTTACCAGTAATTGTCCTGGAAGGATGTGGTCCTTGAAGGCTGTCAGAGCATTCTGTACAGCTAGCATTCATTTTGGTTGATATGCAGATGCTTTTGACTCAGGTTCCATTTGCCCTGAATGCAATGCCCTGCCAAGTGAGCCTCCCGTGCATAGTCTGATGCATCTGTTGTTAGGGTTTGGGCGGCAGGGGGTAGAGTGAATGGCAGTCCCTTGTTGAAGTAGCAGGCCTCTGCCCACCAAATGAAATCTGTCTTTATACACGGGATGATAGGAATCACTGATTCCAGGGCCCAGAGAATGTTGACACCATAGGCTTTTTAGATACCATTGTAGTTTCTTCATATACAGTCTTGCATATGGAATTAGTAGGATGCAAGAGGCCATGAACCCCAGAGTTTGCAGTATTTTCCTTGCAGTTAACTGGGTCTTTGTGGCCAGTAATTTGAAGTAGGCTGTCAGATAAACTTGTTTCTCTGGCGTGAGGTAGGCCACCTGGGAAGTTGTGTTCAAGCTTGCTCCCAGGAATACAATTCGTTGGCAGGGTACTAGGTAAGATGTATGGTGTACCCCAGTGAGGTTAGCAGTTTCTTACAAATGACAGATGATTTAATAGAATGCCCTGGCTTTCTGCCTGAATTAGACAATCGTCCAGGTATGGGTATATTTGAATATTTCTTTGCCTGCAAAATGCAATGACTGGAGCAAGGCATTTTGTGAATACCCTGGGCACAGTAGAAAAGCCAAAGGGCAGTGCAGAGAACTGATAGTGCATGTAGCCTGCTCTGAAGCATAGATATTTTCTGTAAGAATCCCTTATTGGGATGTGCAGGTATGCTTCCTTTAAATCCAATGTTGCCAACCAGGAATTTTTGCCCAGCATGGGAAACAGCTGGTGAAGAGTTAGCATTTTGAATTTTGGAATTACCAAAAAGGTGTTTAGGATAGATAGGTCCAGGATAGGATGCCAGGGGTTGTCTTTTCTGGGTACCAGGAAAAGTCTGGAGTAAAAACCTTGTCCCCATTCTGGGTACCAGGAAAAGTCTGGAGTAAAAATCTTGTCCCCATTCTTCTGCTGGGACAAGTTGAATAGCCCTGATACCTAGAAGAGAGAGAACCTGCTGTTGAGCCTCTGCCCACTGATTTGGGGGTAGGTCTGGCCAACCTTTTGGGGTTGGTAAGGTGTGGAAGTGGAATCTGTATCCTTGGGAAACTATATGTAAGACTCATTTGTCTTGGGTAATGAGTTCCCAGTTTTCTGCATGGAGGGCGAGCTTTCCCCCTAAAGGTGCGGTCAGTTGAGCAGGGCTTGGAAGGTTTAAGGTTAAGTCATTGTGACAGTTTACCATAGGGGGTGTCTTACTACTTCCAGCTTTGGAGACTGCTTAGGCCTGTGAGTACCTTGAGACTGTGGCCTAGGTGGTCTGCTGTTCCTGGATTTGGACTGAGAAGGCCTGTAATAGACAGGAAAGGACCAATTCTTAGAAGGCCAATGCCTACTAAATTTGCGAGGCTGTACTCGCAGGAAATCTTTAACAGTTTGCATAGATTTAGCTTTTTCTGCCATCTTAAGAACTTCTTCTGTTTTGTTGCCAAACAGGTTGTCTTGGTTTAAGGGAGCATCCAGTAATTTGGCTTTAACATGACCTGGCAGAGTTTGCTCCTTAGGCCAAGCATGCCTTCTAAGAACAGACCCAGTAACACCAGCCCTACAAGATGCCTCTAAGGAGTCAAAACCACATTGCAAAATATGCTTACCAACTTGTTCAGCAGAATGTATTAAATCCTGTAATTCTTTACTTTCAGCACAGTCAGGAATCAACATCAATTTCTGTTTAAGTAATCCAATGATATGCTGCTGGTACTTTAACATATGAAACTGGCACTTTAAGGCCCTAATGGCCAAAGTAGCAGAAGTGTATACCTTCTTACCCCATCTCTCCAGGGCCCTGGAATCTCTGTCAGAGGGGGTAGGGTTTTGGGCAGTAGCAGCCTTAATGCCTTTGGGTCCCTGTGAAATGGTCTCTGGGTCCGCAGTAGGATTTTCAGAGAGGAACTTGTGAGAGTCAGGTACTCTGTAATACCAGTCAGGTTTCCTGGGAGCTGGAGGTAAGGTGTCTGTGGCCAGGCTAGATTCCAAGAACGCATCATCTACAATGTCCAGTACAGGAGAGATAGCTAAAGGCCTGTGTTGAGGCAGGAGTAAAAATTCCCTAAGCCTCTTTTTGGAGTCAGAGTAATCCTGGCTTTCCCAGTGGAAATGCTCCCTAAGAGTGTGCAAAGTTTCACCAAAAAATAATTCTTCTGGAGGGGAAGCACAGGGAATGTAGTCCTCTGCATCAGAATCCTCATAGGTAGATAACAACAAATCCTGGTCATCAGAAAAAACAGAAATTTCAGAATCCTGATCAGAAGAATCAGAAGGAAAATCAGTTCTAGGTCTCTTAGAGGGAGAAGGGTGGCTTCCCCTAATTAGAGTAATAAGGTCTTCAGCCATTCTTATCATTTGTTTTTTAGGCATATGGGCCTGACCATACGGTTTGGATGTCAGTTTTCTAGGCGTGGATCGAGTCTTAGGTCTTGAAGAACAGGATGGCGTTGGTTTGAAATGCAAGTCAGTAGGCCTGAATACACCCTCAGAAGCCGGTGCCTCCACAGCGGCTCCGGACCCATCCAAGGTAGAGCCATCCACATGTTCTATAGTCGAAGAAGCATCTTGCAGCATACCGGACTCCGAAGTCTCAGTAGAGGACTGCGAATCTGAAGTAGCGGGTATCAGGGGCTGCAAAAGCGCTTGAGTACCGGTGAATTGGCGAGTAGCTTAACGGAAGCGTCATTGGCAGCTTTGGACCTATGCGGTCTGTCCCTGTCTTTTTCTTTACGTTTTTTTTAGGAATGTTTTTAGTCGGATGGCTTACTGAAGCCATTTCTGGGTAATTGAAACAAGTACCGAAATAGATGCGAAAATGAACCGATGACAAATAGTACGAGGATTGAATACGGCACAAAACCAACAGCGAGGTACCGTGTGGTCTGGGCCTAAGCAGGGAATGCAGTATGAATTAAAATCTTTATGAGGTATTTGCTTTCCAGAAGAAATACAATTGTCAACTTTTACTGACATTGGTTTAGAGCAAGAAAAAGGATCCACAACGGGGTACTTAGCTTTTTTGAAGACTTCGGTTCTGAAACTCGAAAACGAAAATTTCAGGAGTCGGCCAACCAGCACTTGCGAACTGCTTCTGCTTCGGGCACCGCACGGCAAGAAAGACTGATGTAATGGCGTCGGCTGCATGCTTTATACCCCTGACCACCTGACGTCATGGATGATGAGACAGCAACCAACGCAGGACCCAAGACTTTGATAATCAGGCCGGCTGAGGGCTACTTGCAAGCAGATAACCCAAATGTAATGACTTCAACAGTGAAACACGAAGAACATCCAATGGTTCCACCACAACGACTTCCATTGCACTCCGGCTCTGAACTCAATGGAGTCGGAGGAATCAATACAGGTGTTGGTTGGACTGTCACTTCCTTATGGGACGGTGTCTTGAGAAGCCTCTTCACCACCCTCTCCACATCATCATCCAAAAGACTCCTGGATGATCGAGAGAAATCGGTGGAAGATCGATGACTGCCTGCCATAGATTGCAAAGGCGGAGACTGGGGAACAGACCGCACCTGTTCCAGAGAGGAAGACCTGGTTCTCTTGTGAGTCCTGACTGGCTCCGAGACTACTGATGGAGCCTCTGGAGAAAGAGCTTTGTTGGAACGAACACTTGGATCCGACAAAACCAAAGTTTTGTCCTATACTTTGGATTACTCCAAAATTGGAGCCGACGAGGAAGATGGCACAGCGGACTTGTCCTGTTTTTTTACTGACTGAGTACCCTCAGAAGAAGCATTGAAGGGGCTCTTCAAGAAGCCAGGCAAAATCAACTTATTTTTCCTCTCCTGCAGGACCTGAGAACTAAAGGCATGACATATGGAACATGAGTCCTGCAGGTGGATAGCCCCTAAGCAATAAACACAACTGGTGTGCCCGTCCGTTGGCAGCACAAGTCACACTTTTTAAAACCTGAAGGTTTTGATTCTTTGGTGGGATCCTAAGAGATACTATCAAATAACTACAATAGACACCAAGAATAATGACAGTAACAATAAAACTGAACTATTGAAAATAAAGAAGGAAGGGGAAGACCCTGTAAGTAAAACAGCAAACTCCCTCATCCGAGGAGAGTCTCTAACTTAAATGGCTGCTCTTGTAAAGGTAGGGAAGAGACAGAAGAGAGAAAAGAAAGCCCTTTAACTAAAACGTGGGGGTGAAAGGAGAAGAACCCTCGAAGTTAAAGTGGGTTCACAAGGACAAGGAAGGCCTGAAGAAAAACGACGGCCAAAACACAGAAAACAGCAGCGGAATGGTTGAAAAAAGGAGATAATTTAAGCAGAAAAAAGTACAGTTGTGTACACTTACCATAAATGTAGATGTTCGAGTGTATTCACTGTTGCAGTCATTACATTTGGATAATCTGCTGGCAGGTTGCCCTCAGTCGGCCTGAATTCCAAAGTCTTGGGTCCTGCATTGGTTGCTGTCTTCTCTTCCAAGATGTCAGGTCGTCAGGGGTATAAAACATGCAGCCGACGCCATTTTCTTTAGTTTCTCTTGCCCCCGATGTCAGGTGCCCCCAAAAAGGTAGCAATATTCTAAATATATATATATATATATATATATATATATATATACATGCATCAATATAAACTTTACCTTCATCTACAAGCAAATACACCACATAGGTTGCAGAAGATAGAGAAGGAAAGATAAACTGTAGAATGACAGGAGGATGGCGGGAGGGTAACCTGGACTGCAACAGTGAATACACTCGAACGTCTACATTTATGGTAAGTGTACACAACTGTACTATGTTCTTCTTGTTTCACTGTTGCAGTCATTACATATGGGTAGAATCCCAAAGCTATGGTTTGGAGGCTGGAGCTAAACAGTATTAGGTGAGGCTATAAGGCCCTGCAGCACTGCAGTGGCAAAGCCTGCCCTGACTTAAAGTAGAGAGGCAAATGGTAATGCTTTGTAAAGGTGTGAACAGAACTCCAAGTAGCAGCCTCTAGAATGTCCTTGGTTGGTACTCCTCTGAGAAAGGCTGCTGAAGTAGCTGCAGCCCTGGTGGAGTGAGACCTATTGCCCTTGAGCACATGTTTGCCATGGTGTAAGTAGCAGAAACGGATGCAATGGCTTATCCACTTTGAAATTGTCTGCTTTAAAACAGCCTTTCCTTCTGATCCTGCAGCATATGACACTTAAATTGCTCAGTTTTTCTTAGAGCTTTAGTCCTGCTAAAGTAAAATCTTAGCTGTCTGTGTACGTCCAAGGAATGCAGAATTCTCTCCCCTTTGTTCTGCGGATTTGGATAAAAAGTTGGCAGATGAATTGTTTGGTTAAGAGCCACACTGGAAACGACCTTAGGCATAAAGGTAGGATTTGTCCTCAGAGACACCCTGTTTGGGTAAAATATGATAAAAGGCTCTACAGCCATGAGGGCCTGCAGCTCTGAAACTCTTCTTGCTGAAGTAATTGCTAGTAGCAGAGCTGTCTTCCATGATAAGAACTTTATATCCGCGGTAGCAACTGGTTCAAATGGAGGCAGGGTGAGCTTTACCAACACATAATTGAGGTCCCATGCAGGTAATAGTGATCTTCTAGGAGGCCTTAAATTTTTGGCTCCTCTAAGATACTGCTTTAGTAAAGGATGAGAAAAGATTGGTGGCTCAGTATTGTAATGAGCTGAAATGGCAGAGGCATGGATTTTGATTGATGAGAAAGATAGGCCTTTGTCAAGCATCTCAGTTAAGTATTGTAATATCTGAGGAATATGCAGTTCTGCTGCATCAGTTCCTTGTGCTTGATTCCAAGCACAGAATCTCTTCTATTTGTCAGCATAAGATTTTCTAGTACTAGGCCTTCTGGCTTCCAAAATGACATCCATTACAGCTTTACTGAGAGGTGTCATCTGTATGATTACAGGATTAGCCATGCTGCCAGGTTCAGAGTCTGTAGTTGATTGTGCAGGATCTGATTGTTTTGCTGGGACAGTAGTTGTGGTTTGTGAGGCAAGGTCCAAGCTGGGTATTGAGACAAGTTCCTTAGGACTGGGTACCAGTATTGGCGGGGCCAGTCCGAGGCAATTAATATCATCTTTGGCTTCTCTTGTCTGACTTTTAGGAGGACCTTGGGTAGAAAAGGCAGAGGAGGAAAGGTGTAAACTGAAGGATAGGGCGCCCACTTTCCATGCTTGTCTGTGATAAGTCCTTGTGCATAATCTTTTCAGTTGATAATTTTGAGGAGAGGCAGATAGATCTATGTCTGGACTCCCCCATTTCTCTGCTAACATGCTGAAGACTTGTGGATTTAGTTTTCACTCGTGAGGATCCATAAGGTTTCTGCTTAAATCGTCTGCCAGAGTGTTTTGTTTTCCGGGCAGGAATTGAGCTTGAAGATTTATTTGGTAAGTCAAAGCTGTGTCCCACAGTGCCATGGCTAATCTGCAAAGGGGGTATGCGTGCGTGTCCCCTTGCTTGTTTATATACCACATGACTGTGGTGTTGTCCATCTTTATCAGTAGTTGTCCTGGATGAAGTAAGTCCTTGAAGGCTGTTAGGGCATTTTGAACAGCTAGCATCTCTTTCTGGTTGATATGTAGATGCATTTGATTTGGTGCCCATATGCCATGAATGCATCTTCCTGCCATGTGGGCCCCCCAGGCATAATCTGATGCGTCTGTTGTTAAGGTTTGGCTGGCAGGGGGTAGAGTGAAGGGCCATCCCATGTTTTGGTGACAGGCCTTTGCCCACCATAGAAACTCCTGTTGCAGGCAGGGGATGAGAGGAATCATTGTTTCCAGACTGTGTGAATGTTGACTCCTTAAACTTTTTAGGTACCATTGAAGTTTCCTCATATGCAATCTTGCATATGGAATTAGTAGGATGCCATGAAGCCCAAAGCCTGCAGAGTTTGTCTTGCAGAAGACTGGGTTTTTGTTGCCATCAGTTTGAAGTAAGTAGTCAGTTGCCTTTGCTTGTCTGGCGTGAGGTAAGCCATCTGGGCAGTTGTATTCAAGCTTGCACCCAGGAATGTTATCTTTAGAGAGGGTACTAGTAGCGATTTCTTTTCGTTTATTGTGTACCCTAGGCATGTTAGAAGCCTTTTCACAAATGCCAGGTGTCGCAGAAAAGTGTCCTTGTTCTCTGCTTGAATGAGATAGTCGTCCATGTAAGGATATATTTGAATACTTCTTTGTCTGCAAAATGCAATTACTGTTGCCAGGCATTTTTTAAAGACCCTGGGCGCAGTAGATAAGCCAAAGGGCAGTGCAGAGAATTGGTAATGCATTAAGCCAGCCTTGAATCTGTGGTATCCTCTGCACAAGTGTTTTATTGGGACATGCAGGTATGCCTCTTTTAGGTCTAGTCACCAACCAAGCATTCTTGCCCAGCATAGGCAGAAGCTGTTGCAAAGTGAGCATTTTGAATTTTGGAATGTCCAGGTATGTGCTCAAAATTGATAAATCCAGTATTGGTCACCAGGCCTTGTCCTTTCTTGGTACCAAGAACAGTCGAGTAAAAACCTTGTCCTTTTTCCTGTTCTGGTACTGTCTGAATGGCCCCCATATCCCTGAGGGACGTAACCTGTTTCTGTGCCTCTGCCCATTGGTTTTATGGCAGATCTGGCCAACCATTTGTCATTGGCAGAGTGTGGAAATGGAATCTGTATCCCTGTGATACGATGTTTAGTATCCACTTGTCCTGGGTTATTAACTGCCAATTTTGAGCAAAAAGTGCTAATTTCCCCCTATGGGTGCTGCCAAAAGATAAGTGCTTGGTGTAGGCAGAGGGAAGTCATTGGGATTGCTTTCTGTAGGTTTGCGCTTTATCTCCTCCAGATTTGGAGGTGGATGCGCCCCATTGCTTTGACCTGTATGAGTCTTGAGCCTGGTAACTGGAACCCTTAGGGCGTCTGGATTTGCCCCTTTGAGCTCTGTCTGACACAGGAAAGGACCAATTGTTTGCAGGCCAGTGTCTACTGAATCTAGGTGGCTGCACTTGTAAGAAATCTTTAACAGTTTGCATAGACTTAGCTTTGTCTTCCATTTTCTTTAAAACCTCTTCTGCCTTAATACCAAACAGAGAATCATGCTGTAAAGGTGCATCTAGCAATTTAGCTTTAACATGATCAGGCAAATTTTGCTCCTTTAACCAGGCATGCCTCCTAATCAAAGATCCAGTAACTGCGGCCCTGCAGGGGGCCTCTAAAGAATCAAAACCACATTGCAAAATATGCTTTCCAACTTGTTCAGCTGCATGCAATAATTCCTGCAATTCCTTATTTTCTGTACATTCTGAAATCAAAATAATTTTCTGTTTCAGCAATCCCATAACATGTTGTTGGTACTTAAGCATATGAAATTGACAGTTTAAGGCCCTGATTGCCAAGGTTGCAGATGTATAAACCTTTTTCCCCATCTGTCCAGTGCCCTTGAATCTCTGTCAGAGGGGGTAGGGTTTTTTGCTGTTGAGGCCTTAACTCCCTTTGGACCCTGTGAAATAGTTTCAGGATCAGCAGCAGGGTTTCTAAATAAAAAAATTATGAGTCAGGGACCCTGTAATACCTGTCAGGCTTACTGGGAGCCGGAGGTAAGGAGTCAGGGGTCAGGGCTTGACTCCGAAAACACATCATCCACAATGTCTAAAACGGGGAATGGCTAAATGCTTGTGCTGAGGGAGAAGAAGGAAATCCCTTGAGCCTCTTTTTTGATTCTGCTCCCTCAAAGTATGCAAGGTTTCTCCAAATGAATAATCCCCAGGAGGAGATGCAGATGGAATAGACTCCTCAGCATCAGAATCCTCATAGGGAGGTAAAGATAATTCCTGATCAGAAGAGGAATCAGAAGAAATAGAAACCTGATGTGCAGATTCAGTTAGTGTCTTGCCTAGGCCTCTTATCTGGAGGGAAATGGGTAACCCCTGATCAAGGTAATGAGGACTTCAGCCATTTTGATCATCTGTTTTTTAGGCATAGAGGCCTGTGCACATGGCTCAGGCGTCGTTTATTTAGTTTTAGAAGATGTCTTTGCCTTTGATTTTGCAGCTTTTGTCGGTTTGATATAAAAATGTTGAGGTCTGAATACACCCTCAGAAGCCGGTGCCTGCTCAGCGGCTCCGGACCCATCCGAGGGAGATATATACCTTGTGTATCTTGCGGCATGCTGAACTCTACATGGGTGTCGGTAGAGGCCTGTGACTCAAAGGTAGCGGGTATCAGGGGCTGTGAAAGTGCCTCACTGAGTACCGGTGACTGGCTTAGGAGAAGCTTTGTCGTCGGTTTTGGATCTCGACTGCCTTTCTCTGTCCTTTTCTTTGTGTTTTTTATGTACTCCGGTAGTCGGATTGCTATCTGACGACATTTCTGGGTAGTTAAATCTGTTTCCAAAATACTTAGATGCAAAAATAAACCGACGCTTAATAGTGCGTTGGTTAAATCTAGCACAAAACCGACAGCCAGGCACGTTGTGATCAGGGCCTAGGCAAGGAATACAATATAAATGGAAATCCTTATGCGGTATTTGCTTCCCACACGTAATACAATTATTAACTTTTTCTGACATCAGTAAAAAGCAAGAAAAAAGTTTCCCCAATGGGGTACTTAGCTTTAGTGAAGACTTTGGTTCTGAAACTCAAACTCGAATATTTCAGTAGTCGGCCGACCGGCACTTGCGAAATGCTTTTGCTTTGGGCACCGCGCGGCAAGAAAGACTAAAGAAAATGGTGTCAGCTGCATGTTTTATACCCCTGACGACCTGACGTCATGGAAGAGAAGACAGCAACCGATGCAGGACCCAAGACTTTGGAATTCAGGCCGACTGAGGGCAACCTGCCAGCAGATTACCCAAATGTAATGACTGCAGCAGTGAAACACGAAGAACATCACTCTAGCACTCAATAACATCCAGAAACTAGCACTATCTTTATCCAAAAGTTAGAATTTAGCCAAAAAGAAAAAAATACTTAGCCTGAGCCAGTATGAGCAATCTCAACGCTACAAGTGGCAAACGAGATCGGGGTAACTACCGCTAGGCATGCTGAGATAGGGGCTAGCCTCGAGCCAGTAAAAGCTCTCAAGCTATAGTATATGGCAGAGTCACAGCCGAGGATCAGCTCCGAACCCAAACAGCAAGAACGAAGGTGAGATAGGGACAACATAACATAAAATAACACACGGCCAACTCACAGAAGTCAGACATGGTGTGGAGGATGAAAATTCAGAACATTATAAATTGATCAACGTCTGTAACAAAACAGTAGTTTATTTTCAGCTTGTAATTTTACCTACTTTTAAAACCTCAACGGCTCCTGGGGTAGTCAGGACTGTGTAGAGATTTGGGATGCAGAAAATATGTCATGGGATCTTTCCTCTCTCTGACCTTCTTTAAAAATCCATTTAGTACAGATGAAGGAAATTGGTCCATTAAGACTAGGCATGCATTTAATATGTAATGACATCCTGCAAAAAGAATACAGGGGAGGAGACAGAGAAGTTTCTGGAAGTGCTGAACTGTTATGGCATATAACACAATCCCCCACCTCCAGTCTCCACCTTGAAGTACCCATTTACAGCAGCATTTTGGAAAGCAGGATGGAAATTGATGACCTGCTCAATACTTGGATCTGCATTAACCACTAAATGATGACTATAAGATCAAGGCAGTACAGATCAAACAGTTGATTACCTCAGTTACCGATTGGGATGGGATGGGTTAGGATTCCACTCCAGAAAGGCAGGTGAAGGAAAATCTATGAAGGGCCCCTGGCAAGTCTGGTAGCATACCTTATTAAGGTTCCACCTCCTGAAACTAGGACTGGATCTCCAATGCACTTATGAATGGTTTTCTTTGAACTACTAAGATTTAGAAAGGTCTGGGTTTCCTAGTGGGTTAACGGAGGCAAAGAAAGAGATTCATCAAGGGTCTAAAGCTCAAATGAAGTGAGGATCTTATTTGTCTACCAAAATATTTATTTAATAGTGCCAGAAAACAAGCATAACATTCAATGACCGTGTTGCATACATATGCTGCTCAGAATCTTGTGATTATGGTAACATGGTACTGGGAGGCAGTGAAGCACAACATCTTAGTTTCAATTAGTCCATATACGGATGATAGTCCCCTCTCCTATTATCAATTCTGAGGTACAATCACTCGAAATATCACAGCCGTTGGATGCATCTGGCAGACTGGGAAATTACAGGATTTTAGACTTGAACTTCACTTCCTTAAAGGGACTCAGAAGGCGGCTCACAACTGTATGGAATAGGGATACTCTAAAATATCTAGATACTGTTTCACGATCAAGAAAAACAATATTTATTATCATTGGGAAAGGGGCCAAATACACAACAGATGAACATCACTAGACTAGGCAGCGTTTTATCCAGGATCAAAATCAGATGTTCTTCAATCAGCATTAGTCCACAATATTCTATACTCATTGATGGAATCCACAATACATCCTCTTTATACTTTAGTCTAAAGGTGGGAGCAGAAATTGGCAAGGTTCTTTTGAGTACCAGAGATTCCTCAAGTAAGTTATGAAATAAGGTTCACAAGTAACTGGGAGTGTTGAAGGTGAGAGATGCAGTCCCCAAATCTTAATGCTTATCTTCTAATCATTTTGTTTCACATTTATTCATTATGGTGCAATGGTCTGAGCAGACTTTTGAAATCACCAGGAAGATTCTAGAATCTGCTCAATTAGACTTTGGACAAGGAACAAAGGTTTTGCCCCTTCCCATGAGTCCAATGAATTGGCTAAGGGTTGTTCTGCAAGAATCCACAAATTCAGTGAACAATACACTTTAATTAAGAACACACTTCTTAAGACTACTTAGTAAAATAGTGTCCGACCTTTTCCAGATGAAACTACCAAGTCAAAAGAAATAGTCAAGCCAGTTGCAGCTCTGTGTACAGAACAGACTGAAGTGAGGCAAGTGGTTAATCTAGCATAGACACCTTTTATCCTTTCATTAGGTTTGCTCACAGTGTGAAGTAGAACAGGCTGAGATATTTATTTATGTTTAACCACATGTTTTGATTACCAATATTATCCAGCTGGTGTGATTCATGTTTTCATTCTTGGTATTATCCAACAAGAGTGTGGAGTATTTTCAGGGAGGGATTGGTGGGAAAAGCTCCAAATTTGACAATATGAAAAAAATAGTTCTATATTATTAGGCAGTGCAGACGAAAGTACTTAAACTAAGCAAGTGGGAAGAGTTAATGGATTACAAAATTACTGTGTAGCTTTCCAACAGATCACAGTATTTCATGTCAAACTCAAAAGTTTAGACAATTATAAGAACTCAAGCCAAGTCAAGCCCTCTTTTGATATACAAGAAAATGCAAGGAAAGATTAGCTTCTAAATTTTGAGAATGTATAGTGGAGTTTGAAGAAGTCTATTTCTAGACAAAAGTAGTGAGTATATTAAAGTTGATATTTTTACAGTGGAGAAAATCACTTTTGTTAACTTCACAAAATATTTCTTGAACTGACGGTGCATCCTCAAAAACTATCACTATTACTTATTTAGGAATTTACACAATTTGGTAATTGATAACGGAATTTCCACTTTAATTTAGCTGGACAGTTACAAACTCTAAATATGTCCACATTTAGTAATACAACTAGATGCAATAAAAGTACATAGAATGCTAACAAAGGACAGTCGATGGGTAAAAGTGATGTTACAAGCTTATATCTGAAAGATGGAGCACAGAAATATTAGCAACTATGCAAAGTTCCAAGACTTCTGGCAGCTGTGGTTATATGTTCATCAAAAATAGGGTCCAATCAACTAATACTCCAGGTATGTAGTTTTTGAGGAGTAAGATGTGCTTTCATTCTTGGTAGTCATGATTAACAAAAAACAGTAAGGCACAACTTCAGTATTAGTTTTTTTTTTGTATTAAAATAAATTTTTCACTTTTCATGTAAAAAGACTCCAACTTGAAATTCTTTATCCAACAAGTAGTTTAAATTTAAATATCACTGGCAAATCAAACCACATATTTATGACTACCACAACTGATGGTCAAGGTTTTGATAGAAAGCTTAAGTTCAGAGTGAATGACAGTACCAAAATGTGTTTATTTATTTTACATTTGTTAACCAGGATAGTCCGTCTGGGTGTAAGCCCATTTTCAGTGGAGGCCCAGGGAGAAAAGCTCCAGAAGTACAACTTACAAAGGCATTAATATAACAGGAACTGGGTCATTTACTGCACTGTTATAACTTGATATTACTTGTGAACCTCTGCTATCTCTGTAAAAAACAAAAACAAAAAAAAAAATCTTGCTTTTTTCCCACTTTTCTGAGAGTTAAAAAAGTTCAGTTCAGTTACAGGCTTGCTGTTCCTGAACTGTTTGAAAGTTTCTGTGAGGCCATTTTTGCTTGGGCTGAAGGAGGGTCTCTGTGTTTATCAGTGGCAGTGACTAACATTGAGCAGCTTCCCTGCCCCCCGGAGAGGTGGTTACTGACTTGAAACTGTAGTTTTATTGGCCACTAGGGGCCATTTCCATAACTCCTTCATTTGTCCTCAGAGGAGTGGTTTAGGGCAGTGACTTGTGGTTTGTTGGCCAATTTGGGTCATTTCCTGTCTTTTCCAGCCCCCTGCTATAAAGCACGCTTTAGCGATTTAGCCGATTTAGCGGAGTTGCTACTGTTGCACACTAGGGCAGCGCGTTAAGCAGGTTTAAACTATTCGGCTACCTAAAGTCCACTCTTCAAATTTTCCTTAAAACTACCTTCCTCGAACTATACTACTGATCTAATCAGCGTATCCTATAATTAAAAGATCATCTCTACTTGACTCCAAGTAGACTATTCTCTATCTGTTAAACGTAGCACTTGCTCCTACAGTACTTATTACCTTGATACGGCACTCTTGTCATAGATAGTACCCCAAATAAGGCCACCGCCCCATTTCTCAGTCACCCACGTCCCCGGAATCTTTTTAAAGTTTTTTGTCTATTCCTTCTAGCATGTCGAGGATCAGTTGCTAGTGTCCTCTCCTGCTCAGCTGGTGAACCTGGGAATATTGAGGCAATGTTACAATTGCCTCATGTACACAGACAACCCTCTCCTCCTCCCACAAAACACAAATACATGCGAGATGCAACTATACGGCCAAACTGGAGGCTGAGCTCTCTCAACATAGGACTGGCAAGACCAGTCAGGAGGAGGAGGTTACCACACACACTATAGACCCAGTCTCACATATTACCATTACAACCTCAAATCATACACATAAACACACAAAGACATACTTGGAGGCTCTGATCAAAAATCTACCAAAACAGCAGAGGCCACCAAAGCAGACACCCAAACAACCACCACCTCAGAACACAACACCTGCAACACATAGACCTCACAGTCAGAGTGTCAAACAGTCACAGCCCTTAAGGCCAAACACAATGCCAGACACACTAGTCATTGGTGACTCCATAGTCAGACACACTGACGTCCGCTCACCAGACTGAGTAAGGAGAAGGTCACAGTAAGCTGCCTGTCGGGCTAGAATCCGCCACATAACGCAAGCACTCAGGTCTCTCAACAGCAGGTACAAATATGATTCAGTCATTGTCCACGCTGGTGTAAACGACCTGAGACGTACCTCCTTGGACTACATGAAAAGAGACATTGAGGAGCTCTCTGATTATGTAGCCCAGACAGGTATGACCCTGACCTTGAGCAGTATCCTACCTTCACCAAGAATGATGCCACAATACAGAGATAAGATGATCAGCTTTAACAATTGGCTTAAACACTGGTGTCATTCAAAGGGGATCCAGTGTCTGTCTGCCTGGGATGACATGCTGGACAAGCCACGCTGCTTCAAGGGACGGCTTGCACCTGTCACCCTGGGATTCGGATATTGGCAAAGGCTCTTGCCACCCCATAGTGCCTTTTTAGGCAAGGCTCAAATTCTAAACCTACCACCCTAAAACACAAAAAGGAAAAACTAAGGGTAATGCTGCTCAATGCCAGAAGTCTAAAGCTCAAAATGCACGCACTCGAGGCCCTTCTCAGTATGGAGAACATCGATGTCTGTGCTGTCACAGAAACCTGGTTCAAGGCTCCTGAGAGCACCCCAGCTATCAGGCTTTACCTCATATCATGCGTTCCGCCCCAAAATCTGGACAATACCAAGAAATGAGGGGGTATCCATATTCATCAAGGACACCCACACCTCAAGACTGGTGGCAACGCGATGCATCTGAGACCATCCAGGTGCAATTAACCATAGGCAAGACTGCTCTGCAAATTGTAGCATGTTACAGGTCACCCTCACAAACTCAGGAACCTCACATGGCCTTCCTGAAAACACTAGAGGGGTAAATGTATCACCAAACACCATCATACTAGGTGACTTCAATTACCCTAATATAGACTGGGAACACTACTCAAGCCCAAACACCCTAGCCCAAAAGTTCCTGGAATTCATAAACTCAAATGCCATGGAACAACTAGTCACCATCCCCACAAGAGGAGATAACATACTTGATCTCATCATCACGAACATGGGAGCACAATGTTCAACACCGGAGGTGTACCCCTCACTGGTGAGATCAGACCACAAACTAATCTCGCTGGAGGTCCTCATCCCACCCCCACCTGAAATAAAAAAGACCACAGTAAAGAACTTCTCAAAAGCCGACTTCACACTTCTAAAGACTAGTGTGGTCTCCTTTAAGGCCCCGAGCGGCGGAAAACAGTACTCAAGCCACTGAATCACTTACAAATGCCTTCTACCAGCACCTGCAGGACTGCATGGATAAGGCAATCCCAAGCAAAACAAAGACTCTTTGTACCAAAGGCAAGCGTCCAGTCTGGTGGACCCCAGCCATAAACAAACTCTACAACAAAAGGAGGAAGCTACTACAAGATAGAGCAAAATCCTTAAAAGGTAAGACACCCTTGATCACTATAAGTAAAAACTAAGAGCTCTCATAAAATCATCCAAAGCAAATTTGAGAGAAAAATAGCTAAAGACTCAAAAGACAATCATAAGGCCTTCTTTAGCTATGTTAGAAACCTGGGAGGAAACTCCCAGATATGCTCAGAGCTAGTTCAAAATGATGTGAAGATTACTGATCCTACAGACATTGCCAACATACTGGCTGACAGGTTCAGTGCAAACTTCTCCTCCCCAAAAGGAGAGATATCTATACCAAACAATTGCAGCCCCCCAAACATCTCCAGCGCCCAAGTGAGAACTGCTCTCTCCAAACAAAAAACACAGCATCCATGGGACCTGATGGTGTCCCCGGCTGTGTGCTCCATGAACTCAATGAGGAATTAAACCCACAGCTAGGACAGCTGTTTAATCAAAGTCTTACCTCTGGATACGCACTCCAGGGAGTGGCGCACTGCAACTGTGGTACCACTTCACAAAGGTGGTGCCTCCACCGACCCTGGAAATTACCGGCCCATTAGCTTGACAAGCCTTATCTGCAAAGCCATGGAGAGGATCATAATGGACCTCATAAATAAAGACATAGGGAATTTGCAGACTTTGGATCCAACCCAGTTTGGCTTTGTCAAAGGCAGATCATGCCTTTTAAACTTGGTTGACTTTTTCGAAACAGTCACCAAAGCCATTGATGAGGGAAAGGCAGTCCATACAGCCTACCTCGATCTGGCTAAGGCCTTCGATACAATACCCCATTCGGGTATCATTGAAAAACTCATCAGCTTAAATGTCAACCCATACATCACAAGATGGGTTGCAAACTGGCTGAGTGACAGAACCCACAGGGTCAGAGCTGCTGGCGCCATGTCAGACTCAAAGCCTGTCACAAGTGGTGTCCCACAGGGCTCAGTCCTGGGCCCACTCTTGTTTGGCATCTACTTTTCCAAGTACAAGCAAACACAGGAGGGTTATGGCTGACAAAGTTTGCAGATGACTGCAAACTGGGCCATAGTAGAAAACACATCTGACACAGATATCCTTCAGAAGGGTCTCACAGAAACGGATAACTGGTGCCAGAGCCACGGCCTAAAGTTAAATGCCAAAAAATGCATAGTCATACCCTTCGGGAAAAACAAGGTTACCCCTAGCTACCAAATAGGTGGCAATCCACTGAGCACAGAAGAAGTTATCAGGGACCTGGGGACCCAGGTTGATAGTAGTCTGTCATTTGACACCCATGTAGCTAAAGTAGTTAGGAAGACCTTCTACATTGCCCACCTTATCATGAAGGGATTCTCATCTAGATCAAAGGAGGTCATAGTCTCCCTTTACTCATCACTCATCAGACCAATGATTGAGTACAATGCCCCATTCGAATGTATCTGACCCGACACTTGCAGCAGCTGGAGAGGCCACAAAGTTCCTCACCAAAAGGATAAAGGGTCTCAAAAATCTGTCCTATGCTGCCCGACTGAAAGAACTCCAGCTCTATTCAGTAAACACGCTGCTCAGAGGTGACCTTTGCCTAACATACAAGGCCATGTCAAACCCAGATTTGATGAATATGCTTCACCTCAAAAATCTAGATCCATCAGAGCCACAAGGGGGAGACTTAAACCTTGACACGACTATTAATAGGACGTGCTGGAGAGATAGATTCATCACCCAAAGACTCCCTATGCTGTGGAACAAAATCCCGGTACATGTGAGGCAGAGCACCTCGCTGGCCTTGTTCAAGAGAAATCTTGACCAATGAATGGGAGATCGCAGATATACCCCAGGGATTACCTCAGTGTCACTGCTCGACAGAGGCACAGCAAAATAATGGGTATAGTTCCCCATACTAAAGGGGTGGCGTAAGCCACAAAACGATGGGCTAGGCTTGTAAATGCCCTCGGGCAAATAGCCTAGTATGAACCTATGAACCTATGAACCTATGAACATTGGCATCTTAGGTATAACATCAAAACTACAGGATGAAGTAATAGTATAAACTGACATATAAATATCATAAAATTGTTTAAGAAGGAATTAGTATTATTTTTTTTTACATAGAAGGTTTTTAAGAGTATATTTAGCTTTTTAGTCAGGTTAGTATAAAAAGAGAAACAGGAGAAGGGGGTTAGAAGAAGGAGATACATCAGTTATGTAAGTAGAGGTTCACAGGTTGGGGAATACGACATACAGGGGAGAGATTAGCCTGGGTTGTTACAGGAGTAAATCCAGTTGCTATATAGGTAGTTTTTTAGCTGTAAAGCTTTACAAAACTATAATTAAGCCTGATGCTACTTTCAAATTATTTACAGTTTCCCTAACACATTCAACTACTATAAGTAGGGCATGATGGACATAAAAATCCTTTTTTGAAGCCATGTTAAGCTTGGTTCATGATGTCATGAGTTTCTTCATAAGCTCTCACTTTTTGGTGTAAAATACAGACCAAT
This sequence comes from Protopterus annectens, assembly GCF_019279795.1. Taxonomy (NCBI): domain Eukaryota; kingdom Metazoa; phylum Chordata; order Ceratodontiformes; family Protopteridae; genus Protopterus; species Protopterus annectens. The sequence goes on from NC_056737.1 coordinate 644,360,336, forward strand.
GCCAGGGCCACAGAGTTCAGGGTGGCAGTAGTCCTGTAGTTGTACGGCTCTGTAGAATTACTTCTTTTATGTAAAGGTATGATACTTGAACTTCCAAATATTAGGAACTTTTCCTGTGGAAGGCCAATGGGTCCTGAGGAACCATAAATTCTTTATTATGTTTAGGATTTTTCTTAATATATGCGTACTCTCTTCCATCTATTTGAAGATGTAGCTGTCCACGTTAGTACATATAAATCTGTTGAGATTTGATGTAGCCAAGGAGATAACATGCGTGACACATTTTTCAAAGAAATTTCTAAACCCCTTCTGCTGTGTCTGCCACTGTAACTAAATAATGGCAATACAATCATTTTTTTTTTCTTGGCAATATTTGGTCAGAGCTCTGTGCCTCCATGATTGGGATGCATGTTTGACCCTGAAAATGTATTAATTTGTTCATTTATCTGTCTTTGCTTACTGGAAATGTCTGACTGGGATTGCTCCCATTTTCAGTCCAGGACCAGGGAGAAAACCTCCACAGTTATTACAGATATTACTACAGAGAACATTGAAAGCATAATACATAAAATAACATAAAGGGCATTTTTTTTGTTGCTGTACAAAGAGAAAAAGAAGCTGTACAGTTTTTACAATTATAAAATGCAGAAGATATTTACTTTACATATACCTATTAAAACACTGTAAATCAGATATGCATGTGCATTAAAACTGTATGACCAATTTAGGATCTACAGTTGAAATGTCAAACAGTATGGACTGAAAATGAATAAATACACAGTTACTAGAGAGATGTATGTTTAGAGAGATGTCAGAAATACGTTAGGATGTTATACCATTTAACTACAGTAGAAAAAGAAGTTATGTCCTTACCATAACATTCCATGTGAGTTGTTCATCTCGCCTTTGTTCTTACACGTGGGTACAGAGCTGATCCGTCGGCCGCTTTCCAAGCTCTCAATCTCTGAGAAGCTCGAGACACAGTCCCTATCCCATGATGCTCTGCTGCCAAACCCCAGATCTAGTATGCTGAACCCAGCAAGAAAACACAACTAAGCAATCCAATATAACAAAGTAACTATTTACAATTAGTTAAAAGATAACCTGGCTGATAAGAGGATATTAGTAAGATCAACCAGACCACCAACCATAACCGTTCTTCCAGAATATGGAGGGGGAAGGTGAGAGGGAGTGTAAGAACAAAGGCGAGATGAACAACTCACATGGAACGTTATGGTAAGAACATAACTTCTTTATGTGAAGTTGTTCAATCTCGCCGTTTGTTCTTACACGTGGGTAGTGTCTCAAGCACCCTAATCCTGGGCAGCTCACGGAAGTACATTCCTGAGAACGATGAAACCAAAGGAAGCCCTGTCAACCCTGTCTACTTTATAATGAGTAATAAACATATGAGGTTTGGACCAAGTAGCAGCTGCACAAATGGTGTCCAAAGGTAAACGAGCTGCATATGCTAAGGACGTAGAAACAGCCCTGATAAAATGAGCTTTCACTTCACGTTCTTATGGTTGATGTGAAGAAGAATATGCAAACTTTATACAATCAGAAAGCCATTTGGACAACGTAACTTTGGATACCGAAAGGCCCTTCTTATCGTCTGCATGGGAAACAAATAGTTGATCTGATTTTCTGAATTATTTTGTTCTGTCCAAATAAAATCTCAATTGTCTGTGAACATCAAGCTTATGCAACATGTATTCCAATTTACTGGCGTGATGCCTGAAAAAAGTGGGAAGTTCAATGGACTGGTTCAAGTTCGCTTCGGTACAGACCTTTGGTAGGAAGGATGGATTTGCTCTTAGAGACACCCTGTCGGTGTGGAAGACCAAATATGGGGGCCTGATAGAGAGCGCTTGAAGTTCAGAAACTCTATGTGCCGAAGTAATGGCCACTAAGAAAATTGTCTTCCAAGAAAGGAACTTCAAAGGACAAGAAGATGCGGGCTCAAAAGGGGGAAGCATGAGTTGAGACAGCACCAAATTTAGATTCCAGGGAGTAATTGGATGTCTGATAGGGGGTCGAAGGTGATGAGTCCCTTTCAAAAAGGCTTTACATAATCTGCAGGACATAATGTTAGAACCTCCGCATCCCACATGGAAGTTAGATATGGCAGCCAATTGAACCCTTATAGTAGCGGCTGCTGCACCACCATGGAAAAGTGAAGTCAAAAATTCCAGAATGCTATGAATAGGGGTGATAAAGAGATCAATACATGTTGAGAAGCCCAATGACCAAATCGTTTCCATTTGCTGTCATATAGTTTCCTGGTGGAGACTTTATGAGAGGAAACCAGAATATGCTGAACCACGGGAGACAAATCATGAGACCTGGCTAGGTTAGGAAGTAGAGCAGCCAAGCTGTCAGTTTGAGGGATACAAGAGAGGGGTGAAGAACTCCCAACGAATGAGTCAGAAGGTCTGGCACTGGGTCCAGAACCCAAGGTTCTTCCACTTGGTATTGTTGAAGGAAGGGGAACCATATCTGCCGAGGCCAAAACGGGGCTATCAGAATAACAGTCCTTCCCAAGCTTTTGGCTTTCTGTAAAAATTTGGGGATCAGCGGGGATGGAGGAAAGGCATATAGGACACCCGAGTGGCAATCATGTACGAGTGCATCCCTTGGGATGTCCCCCACCCCGGTGGAGGGTACAGGGCAAAGTAGCTTCTGCATTTGGCATTCATCGGGGATGCAAAAAGGTCGCAGCAAGGCTGGCCCTATTTGCGGAATATCCTTTCTGCCACTCGTTCTTTGAGGGACCACTCGTGAGGCAACAGAATGGCTCTGCTCAATTTGTCCGCTAACACGCTGGATGACCCCGGGATGTGTGTTGCTATCAGGAAGCGCCCGGTGGATACAGCCCACTGCCAAATTCTCAGGGCCTCTCGGCATAAGGGGTAAGATCTGGTTCCCCCTTGCTTGTTGATGTACCAGACTACCGACATGTCTGTCTATATTGCAATCGTCTCTCGAGGTAGAGAGTCATGAAAGTGTTGCAACGCTAGGAACACCACTCTCAACTCCAAGACATTGATGTGCAAACTGGATTCTATCTCTGACCAAGTACCCTGGACAGTTCTTCCCTGACACAGCCCTCCCACCCTATCAGGGAAGCATCCGTGGTCACTGTGGCTGTGGGAGGGGGGAGTACAAACGGACGCCCTACAGTAACTTGGTGGCTGTTCAACCACCAAAGGAGGTCCTTTTTGCAAGTATTTGTCAGCAGAATCTTGTGTGATATTGGAAGTTGTTGATAAGACCACTGTGTGAAGAGTAACCACTGGAGTATCCTCATTTGCATACGCCCCAGAGGAACCGCTATGAGAGTCGCTGCCATGGTGCCTAACAGCTTCAAACTTGGAATGCAGGGACTTTCTTTTCCATCAACAAAAGCGATACTTGGTTTCATAAGGAGATTACTAGTTCTTGAGGTAATCTGACCAGGGCGGTGGTGGTATCTAGATCTGTTCCTATAAAGGAAATATGCTGTGACGGCGATAAAGCAGATTTTTCGAAATTTAAGGTTATGCCCAACTGGGAGCCCAGGCTGATAGTGTAATCCCTGTCATGAATCAGTTGATGCCTGGTGGTGGCGGTGAGGAGCCAATCATCAAGATATGGAAACACCCGGAATCCTAAACGTCTCAGGTGAGCCGTGACCACTGCCATGCATTTGGTGAACACTCTGGGGGCTGTGGTGAGACCAAAGGGCAGAGCTCAGAATTGGTAGCGACTGGCCCCCAGTCAGAAACGCAAGTGATCTCTGGATGGCCTGGCCATTTTGATGTGGTAGTACGCATCCTTGAGATCTATCGGGCACATCCAATGAGAAACGGAATTATTGATTGAAGCGCGACCATCCGGAACTTTTCCTTTTTGACAAAGGTATGTAGTTTGCTGAGGTCTAAGATGGGCCTCCACTCTCCTGTTTTCTTTGGAACTAAAAAGAACCTGGAGTAAGTTCCGGATCCTAGCTGGTCTGCCGGGACTGGCTGGATGACTCTTTTCTCCAGCAGCCTTTGAATTTCTATGGCTGCTAGATTCCACAGACTGGGTGGAACATCTGGGATTTTTGCACGAATGGAAGGGGATTCTGAAAAGGGAATGATGTAACTTCTGGTAATTGTGCTTTTTACCCAGGAATCTGATATAATTCCTAGCCAGGCATCTGGGTATAAAGCTAAGCGGCCCCCGACTGCCTCCAGAGCAGGACGGTCGGGCCTCCTCTCAGGAGCGCTGATAGGGCTTGCCAAGGAACTGCTCCCTGTCACCCTGGTTCTGCAGACCCCCACTGCCGCCTGGGCGGCGTCTACCATTATACCCCCCTCCTCTGCCCCTGGAGGGGGGTTCACCACGTGTGTTCTGGAAAGCTCCTTGGGACTTCCGGAACCAGATTTTTCCACCCTTCTGCCCTTTGGGGTATGGTCTACTGGGGGGTGGAAAAACGGACTCCTACGGCAGATAGAGTCTTTCCTTCCTGCTCAGACCTAGTGAGTGTCTCCTTGACTTTAGGCCCTAACAAGGAACAGCCATCAAATGGGGTATTAACAAAGGAAGACTTGAAGGCTTCCGCAAAGGAGCATAAGTGCATCCAGGATTGTCTCCGCAGAGCTATCGCTGAACCTGCTGCCTGGCTCAATCCCTCAGCTGGATAAGAAATAAGCCGTATGGACGAGTTTACAGTGGAATTAAGGGTGTTAAGCTGTGCCGTCACTTTCTCGGAGACAGCATCATCTGTGTTGCCCTGTAGAGTATCTCCAAGCTCTTTGAGGAGATCTCGTTGAAGACGGGTAAAGTGGGTTAAATAGTTAAGCGATCTCATTGCAAATGTCGCAGAACTAAAGATGCGAGGTCTCTGACATCTCTTTCTTGGTGGCCACTGCCACCACCATGGCATCAACGGGGACTCCCTTTGCAAGAAAGGACTTATCCTGAGGGGAGGTGATAAATCTGTTGGGCCTCTGAGGGACCGGTTCCATGGAATCAGGTGATTCCCACACCTTTCGAGCGATCAAGTCCATTAATTCGTCGAAAGGCAGAGTAACCCAGGAGGCGGAAGGTTGAGACCCAAAGGCCTTCAGGAGCACCGACTGATCCTCAGTAGGGGTAAGGGACTGCCAGTCACCCATCTGCTTAAGTATTTCTAGGATGTCTGCAAATGAGACATCCTCTGAGGGGAACCGTGGGGACCCTACTTATTCCTCTAAATCGGTGTCTGATGTCTAGGATTCCTGAGGGGAATCCAAGTGCCTCCTCTTGCACACTCTCTTCCTAGGGACTTCATCAGTGGGGGTGTCTGGTGAAGTCTCCGTAGAGCAGGGGTCGCCCGATGGGGTTACCTGAGGCTCTGGGTCTCGACGCTTAGTAGGAACCTGTGATGTAGAGACAGAACAGGGCCCTTTAGGGGAGGAAGAGGAAGGACCTGAAGAGGTAAAAGTCTTAGCAGACATGACCTTCCTCATGGAGTCGAAGGCACCGGTGTCTCGGTCCAAGGAGTCCACTGGTTCCGAAAAAAAATGGCAGTCTCCTCGGGGCCGAGACCACGGGCTCCGAACCAGAGGAAGGAGCTGAGCTCAACTGCGCCAAGGCCCTGAGAGTGAGAGTCGGAACCGAAGCCTCGGTTCGACCCCCCCCCCCCCAGACCCAGCAAGAGAGTGTCAGCTCAGAGACACTTCGATCGGAACCGAAGATGTCAAGGTCGATGGGGCCGAAGGCACCGGAATAGGCCGCAGCTCCGAGGCTTCCACAACTATCAGGTCTTCACCTTCCGGCTCCGAAGGCTCGATTGGTCTCGGAGGAGGAGCAGAAACTGTGACGGGGGGGGGGGTGTCAGGCTTCGATGCCAGATAAGATGAAGCCAAAAGCAATTCGGCCAAGGCCGGGTTCTCCAAGGGTCTCTGCACCACACGGTCCACATTGACATCCGAGAGGGTCCTGGAAGAACGGGTCGAAGGAGCCGAAAAATCCACTGACCGAAGGATCGGAGATTTTAAAACCTCCAGTACCGGTTCCAAACTCGGGACTTGGCTCCGAGGCAAAGGTTCGGTGCTCAGCTCCAAGGGTTGAGGAGCCAGCGAACGAATCTTCCCCGAGATGCTCGGAGCCAATGACTTGGGCTCCGATGACACCTTGGAAGACTTCGACCCCTTTGAAGATTTGGAGGTCTGTTCAGACTTATCTAAAGCCTCTATGAAGACTGATTTTAAGAGGCCTCTATAGATAAGCTTTCTACACCTTTCCAGCATAACTCCACCACTAAAAGAGTAACAGATGGAACAGTCCTCTTGCAGGTGCAGAGGCCCTAAACAATAAACACATGAGGTGTGGTGGTCGGTGATGTACATCGTCTGTCCACAGCCACACCGCTTGAACCCTGATCTCTGTTTTTCTGACAAGTCTCAAAAAATGTGAAAACAGCACAATTGCTAAGGTTCAGATCCCTGAATTCTACAAATATTAGGACACTAGCAATCACACAAAATGTTCAGATCCCTGAACACTCACTAAATCTACTTTGCAGCTATTTAGAACACTAAGAATCACAAAAAAAAAAAAACGTTCAGATCCCTGTACACTCACTATTTCACCAAAAAGAAACAGGTAGAATCACTGACTGAGCCGTGTCAAAAACTCAACTAAAGAAACAGCCAAAGGCCTAAGAGTAGCCGCTCCTAAGAAAGCACACACTAAGTACCTAAAAAAAAAACATAAACAAGTAATATGTAGACAACTACACACATACATATATATATATATATATATATATATATATATATATATATATATATACACCAAACTATCACAGTTATAGAAAAGTTTCTGTCAAAAGACAAGAAAAAAAGGGTACTGGCCCGAGCTTCTTGTGAAGAGCATCCGTTGCAGCGGCAAACTAGATGTGTGGTTTGGCAGCAGAGCATCATGGGATAGGGACTGTGTCTTGAGCTTCTCAGAGATCGAGAGCTTGGAAAACGGCTGACTCGGAGCCAATGGATCGGCTCCGAACCCACGTAAGAACAAACGGCGAGATTGAACAACTTCACATTGGAGTTTTCAGTTGTAAAGTATATAGGTAAGAGTTTGTAGAGGAGATTGTATTTTTTGATATAAGTACACTTGTTTTTATAAAGAATATTACTAAGTAGTGGAACTTGAGACATAGGTAAGGAGAGACAGGGATGGGCATATATGGGTTGGAAAGAGGTCAACTATACATGACAGGTGGCATATATGGGTTGGAAGGAGGTCAACTATACATGACAGGGAAACGTGTTTATGAGTAGAATTTATATGCTTTCCTGGAGCTGTGCAGGAGCGCAGCTAGGTGTTCCATGTGTGTTTTTTTTGTGATGGTCAACATAAATTCAGTTTGCCTGTTTGTCTACAGGAATGGGGGTCCAGATTTCTGTAACATGATAAGAACATAGTGAATCAACAGCAGAATTATTTATAGACTACATTGTACAGAGTATTTTACTTTATTTATAAAGTGGCTAATTGCACCATCCACACAGAATGTAGTCTGTTTAGATGTTACCATATGATGGTTCAGATGATCCAAGGAATCTGTTGGATTCTGCTACCTCTAAGTACAATTTTATAGTGTATTTTGTACTTTTAAACTGTATTTTTGCTACACTGATGATTTTTTTAAACTGTTCTTGCTGATTTGTTGCACGTTTTGTCTGCTGTAGCATACACTAGATTCAGACCTGCTGAATCTGGTTCTGTTTGTTAAACTGAGTACTAAACCAAGCTATCTTTTGTTGGAGAGGGTTCCCCTGCACCCTTGTGGCAGGAGAGTGCAGTAAAGACTCATCTGATTGAAGGTCGCTGGACAGGACTCAGTTTTGAGACTTTATATTGGTTAAACTGTTTAATTCAGTTTGCTCACTGTTGCTACATAGGCCCAGTGTTTGCACTTGTTTTAACACAACTCCTCAGAGTTAGAGGACCAGCCACTGCTCTGCTGTATTCATCTGTTTACACGTAGTGTACCTCTTTGCACCATCGCGCACTACTGTGTAGTGGGGTAACCACTGTCAGTTATAGATGTAAAAACTTCAATAGATAAATTTTCCCTTAGTAGCTGCCCATGATCTGGCTGAGAGAGCCCTTAAATTGCACCTAGCTACTCAGACAGCCCAACAGCTGCATTTTTGCCCTATTAGTATTGACCCTGTTTAGAGCATACAGTTATACCACACCCCTCCACATTTTCTTTCCCCATTGTGAAAACAGGATTCAACCTAGCAGTATGGAGGCTTAATTTCCTTCCATTTCTCCTACCAGCCTGATTGACACGGGTATACTGAGGCAGTGTAGCACCTGCCTCATGTACACTGACAACACTCTACTCCTAAATCACCCAAGTACAATTTGTGAGAGATGCATCTACACTAAGAATCTGGAATCCTAGCTCTCTCACACACAAAACAATAACACTGAACAGGTTTGTCAGCAAACATACTACACCTCCGATGCAAACTATGCACTCAACATGCAAACCCATCATACGTGATGGTACTCACCAGAAACCTACCTACACACCAGAGACCTTCCAAAGACAAACGTGCTACACCTAATATAGTACCTATAGCACTCAATACACACAAAAACACAAGAACCAGTGTCTCACTAAATAAGCCCCTAAGGCAAAGCACATCTAAACCAATTTTGTTTAGTCATAAGTGACTTCAATGTGAGACACACAGATGTCCCACTCACAAGGCTGGACAAGGAGAAGGTTACAGTCAGCTGTCTATTGGGTGCCAGGATCCATCAGATCACAAATGCACAAAAGTCTCTCAACAACAAACAAGCACCATTATGACTCTGTCATAGTTCATGTTGGTGTGAACGACTTGAAACGTACCTCACTGGTCCATATAAAAAGAGACTTGACTGAGCTCTATGAATATGTGTCCCAGGCAGGTATGTCCCTAGCCTTGAGCAGCATTCCACCCTCACCTAGGATAATACCACAATATTAACAAAAAAATGACTGACTTCAACAATTGGCTTAGTTTCTGGTGTCATTCTAAGGGGATCCAGTTCCTGTCTGCCTGAGATGACATGGTTGATGGACCATGTTACTTTACTAGAGATGGTCTTCACCTATCACTCTAGGCTTTTGGTTACTGGCTAAGGCACTTACCTCACCTATAGTGCCTATTTTAGGCAATGTCTCAAGAACAAAATCTGTAATGTGAAAATATCACTCACAAATAAATTAAACATTATGCTGCCAAATGCTAGGTGTTTACGTCAGAAACTGCACTCTCTAGAACAACTCCTCTCCCTGGAGGATGTTGGTCCCTGCAGTCACAGAAACTTGGTTCAGGGCCACCCCAGCCTTGCAAGCCTACACTTTCAGACAGCAAAATGAATGTGTGAGAACCAAAGGAGGATTAGTATCTGTCTTCATCAAAGATAAATATACTTCTAGACTGGTTAGACAGAAATACTCCATGGAGTTACTCTAAGTTCAACTAACTGTGGGTAAGACCCCCCTTCAAGTCACTGTTAGCTGTAGGCCTCCCTTCAATGAACCAAGACACCCACGCTGTTTACTTAGAGCTACTTGAGTCAATCAAATGACAACCAAACACTCTAGTCATGGGCAATTTTAACTATTCCGCTATTGAATGGGAAACGTATATGAGTATCAACATGCTCGCACAATGGTTACTTGATTTTGTTAACACTAATGCCCTGGAACAAATAGTATGCAACCCCACAAGGGGCTCAAATATTCTTGACCTGGTCATCACCAACATGGGTGACCACTGCACCATCGTATAGGACCCTCACTGGTTAAATTTGATCACAAATCAGTCACATTTGAAGTAGCTATAACACCTGAAGCCCTCCTTAGGTGAAATCAGGCTAAAACATTTCACCAAAGCTAATTATACCCTCCTAAGGGATGGCATAAAAAATTTCCAAGCTCCTGTTCCCACACATGGTAATTTCAACTACACTAAGTTATATACACAAATGCCCTGTACAAACACTTATTCAAACGTATTGACACAGCTGTACCTGACAGGTTCAAAACAAGATCCTCAAGAAAAAACAAGCCTTCCTGGTGGACATCCAGCATTAATATGTTATACAACAAGAGGAAGAAGTTACTGTCTAAGAATAAAAAAAGAGAGGTCCCAGCACTGGAAGAACACCCTCCTCTGCTTGAACAAAAATATGCCAACTTGTAAAATCCTCTAAGGGCAACTTCAAAAAAAATTTGCAACCATAGCTAAGGATAACCATAAGGCATTATTCAGCTATAGCCTTAACCTAAAAGGTAGGACCTAGGCGTGTATTGAACTATCTTTGGATGGCATCACACACATTGATCCTGTGAAAATAGCTAACCTATTAGTTGACAGGTTCGGCGAAAATTTCACCCCCACCCCTTCCAAACATTCCACAGATCATTCCCTCTATATCTCCCCCACCTTGCATCTTCAAAGAACAAGTCATTAATGTTCTCTCCAAGGCCAAAAGCACAGCCTCTATGGGGATGGATGGCATCCTGGGTTGTGTTTCAAATGGTCTAAAATATGAGTTAGCAACTCCATTACGTACTCTTTTTATTCAACCAAAGCCTGAGTACTGGTTTTGTCCCTGATGAATGGAAAACAGCAACCATCATCCCCCATCATAAAGGGAATACAGTAACAGATCTTGGGAACTACAGACCCATAAGCGTATCCAGCCTTATCTGTTAGGCCATGGAACAAATCATCATGGACCTTATAAATAAGGACATAGGTGATCTCCAAACCCTTGATCCAACACAGTTTGTTTTTTGTCAAAGGTCATGCCTGTTAAACCTGGTGGACTTTTCCGAAAACATCACCAGAAACATAGATGAAGGCAGATCTGCGCATACAGCCTACCTTGACTTAGTTAAGGCCTTCAACACAATCCCACATTCAGGCATCATTGATAATTTCTCCCAGTTGAATATCAACCCTTATGTCAACAGGTTTGTTGCTAACTGGCTCACTGACAGATCACACTCAGTCAAAGTTGGGGAACTTGACCTCAACCAGCAGAGTACCAGTGGGGTTCCACAGGGGTCAGTGCTGGGCCCCCTACTGTTTGGAATATACTTCTCAGAAGTTCAGGCCAAAACAGAGGGTCTGTGGCTGACGAATGCAAATTAGGTGCAATTACTGAATCCCCAACAATGTCAATATACTTCAAGAGGGACATTATCATACACTTCAGTAAAAATGATATCCCCGCAGACTATCATATAAATAATAACACCCTAAGTAACAACTCAGCAGTGAGAGCCTTGGGAATGCAAGTTGATTGCAGCCTAAACTTTGACCACCCTGTGTCTATTGTGGTAAGGAAGGCATTCTACATCACACACCTCATTAGCAAAGGCATTGCCTCAAGAGCGAAAGAGGTTATAACATCCTTTTACTAAACCCTCATCAGGTCATGTACCCTACCGGGCACCTAAAGCAACTTGACAGACCTCAGAGATTTCTAACCAAGTAGTAGACATGAGAGTATTAACTTTCATCGTGCACTGATTTTATCATATAATTTATATTTTGACTGTATAAAAAAACATCATCAACCACAGCTGGATTATTTTCAGGGGATGATGAAGAGTACCTTGAAAAAAAATAGGCATAAACCAATGATGGTTTATAAAAAAGATTTATGTTTTAAATCAATGCTTGAGAGATGTAGGAAGGGGTTACAGGGTGGGTGCATGAACAAGTGTGGGCACTGTAACAAATGTAGATTTATTAAGGAAGGTCAGGAAGCGTCTATACCTAGGTATGGGAATATGTATTTAAAACACAGATTGAACTGTCAGAGTACCAACGTAGTGTATATAGCTTTGTGGGAACAATGTGCTTCCTTTTACATAGGCAAGACCAAGAATATGTTTAAAACAAGGATTTATCAACAACAATATGATATTCAGAAACTGGATGATAAAAATGCATTGGCCAAACATATCAAATTTCCCACTCATTCATTTAAATATTCTTGTATAGAAAAAGACAGTTTTGACCAGAGGGGAGGGCCACATGAAATTTTATTAGTATATAAAGAAATGATTTGGCAGCTGAGGAGTAATGCCACTGTACCCTCAGGTTTAAATGAAACCATAACTATCAACAGTATTTTAAAATTAAAAGCTGAATTTATTGAGTTTTGAACACTTATGTGGGTATTTATATAAATAAGAAATTTGTTGATGTAAGAGTTTGGATGGTTTTAAAGGGTGGGCAAGGTATCAATAAACGTATATTTGATGTATGTATTGTTTTAAGGATTAATTAAGGGGTGGAATTTTAAGCCATGTGATTCAAATTGCTGTATATAAGCTTCATTGTGGTTTTTTGATGTGTTCTGAAGAAGTTTGACATTGGTCTTACGAAAACACTCAACATTTAATAAATTGGTGCTTGGTGACGTTTTCTCTTCATTTACTTGTTTTTTCATACCTTATTATAGGTTATTCAGGAATGACACAGAATGGAGATACAGAATGGAGTAGCAGGCTATGTGAAAGGAAGACATCAGATGTGAGGTCAGAGAGGAGAAAAATCAACACAAAGGAATAAGATGAGAGTATAGCCAGTGTTAGAAGCCAGGTTAAGTGTGGTGGCAGCTGATGAGGAGGAATGGAGACCTGGGAGACAGATGTAGTGTACCATCCACAAGACGCATCAAAAGAGTACAATGACAGCATGGAGAATAGAATAAAGGTGACGGGTAGAAGGAAAAGTGAAGTACTCAAAAAGGGATCATAATTTGCCAGAAGCTTCAGGACAGACAGGGTGGTGGCTGTTGACTGAGTTCTTGGATTGTGGGGGTGGGGTTCAACTAGATGGTGTAGAACTGTACCAGAAAGAATACAATTTTAGATGTTGTTTTAAACAATTTAGAGGGAATCATGGACATCCAAGTTAAGGCACCATTAGCCAAAAGAAATAATGCCACTCAGATTTAGAAAGGGTAAAAATAGAAAGGCAAAGTCAAGATGTGCTGTGGGAGGTGGTCATGGATGAGTTATGAGACCAGGACCACACTGTGAAAGCAAACACACTATGGGAATGGGTCAAGGATCGAGTACTCAGGGCTACTGACAAGGATGCAAGTAACATCCTATAACAGAAAAGGCCACAGAGGATGTGATGTTATCAGTAACAGCAAAATGGAGCACATACAAGAGGTACAAGGGGGGAAAGGGAGGTAGATGAGGCACAGTACAAGGACGTTAGTAAAATAAGACGGCAAGGCAACAGAGACTAAATTTAAAAGGGAGTTTGGAGGCAGGATTAAGAAGGGAAGAAAGGGTGTTTGCATGCAGAGCAGAAAGGAAGGAAGAGTTAGAAATGGCCGAGCTTTGAAGAGATGAATGAGAGATCACAGAAGAGAAAAACAGTACTGAATGTAGATTTTTATTCAATCTTCAAAAGAAAACAGAAAGGGATAATGCCATGCTTAGAGGGAGGAAAGGCAGAATGGAGACAGAACCGTAAAGAGGGGCAAGAACAGAGAGGGAGGAAGTTCAGAGGAATTGGCTGTTCTTGAAGATAAAGAACAAGGACAAGGTTGTCTGCCTCCAACAGTCCACAGCAGTATGGACAGTCTGTTGTCAGACCTTGTGGCAGAGTCTTCAACCAATCAGTGGCTAGTGCAGAAGTGTCAGAGGGCTGCAGCATGGCAATGGTGGTGCCCTTTTACAGAGCAGGAGGAGCAGGAAGTATCCAGATAACTGCAGGCCTTTTAGATAAACAACAGTGTAAGGGAAAGTCATGGAGAGAATCTTGACAAGGCGGCTGGTAGCATTTCTAGAAAATAATCCCTAGGACAGCGGTCAACATGTGTTAATGGCAAGAAAGAGAAGTTGGTCAAACCTGATTCAGTTTTATGGACTGGCTAACGGAAATCTTAACAGAGGATTACACTTACCTGTGAGTGAACTTCAAGCAGGGACTTTTACTCTCTACCATATAGCAGACAAACACAAACTAGAGAGGATTAGGGCTAGGACAAAGACTGATGTTTAGTTGCATATCTGAATGGTAGGGCACAGAGTTGTGTTGAGTGGGACATCAAGATTTAGGGACATAACTAGTGGAGTACTACAGAGGTCTTATTCAAGGTCTAAAATTTTCAGTGTACCTACCTCAGATTGGAGCCCGTCAATCAGTCAAATCAACTTCAACTGAAACTGAAACTGAATTCAAACAAAATTATGCCCAAGTACTTTAGGCAAAAGTGGAATTTTCACTTTTCTCCACTGCTGTGCTGCAGCTGAGTAGGTATCTACAAAGTCTGGTGGTAGGGAATTTGCAGGAGGGTTTTGCCTTCTTTCCAAAATATAAACAAACAAACAAAGACTGTATCTTAGTTTCACCAAAGTGATTTCAGTATAATTGTTTCAGTCAAATTCCCTTCTGATTAGTCTTTTCAACAGATGGATGTGAACCTCCTCAGATGGTTAGAATAGTTGTGTAAAATCTTACCATAACCATAGATGTCCTTCTCTTCCATGTTGCAATATTGATTACATGAGGGGGATCCTCACCTAGGTGAAGCAAACATTCAAATCAACGACCCTCCACTAAGACCTATAGTGTCAGCTGACAGGTCTAAAACACTTCCCATGGCCAAATATGTGGATCTTAAAACTAAACATATTTGCAACAACAAGAAACATATCTTGAAAGATTCATGGGATCTATTAAGAAATATTACAAAGGACCTTTTGACGGAGAACCTTATTTTTGTCACAATAGATGTTGTTGACCTCTTCACGTGCATTTTACACCTAGAGGGGATGAGAATATTTGAAGAAATGATATTTCTGGACAAGATTCTCACTCATTCAGAAAAGGTAGCTATAGTAGAACTTACAGACACAGTACTGAAGTACAATTTCATTACATTCAATGGAGAATTTTACCAACAACTGAAAGGGGTAGCAATGGGCGCGGCTTGCGCACCCACCTACGCCAACATTGTACTGGCAGGATGGGAGTCCAACTTCATCCTGAATTCAGAATATCAAAGTCATTGGTCTCTTTACAGACGCTACCTGGATGATATTGTAATTTTCTGGACAGGAGGCTATGAGAAACTAAATGAATTTCTTGAGTATATCAATAACACCACCAATTTTTTGAGGTTTACGCATTCAACATCAACCGATAGGTTGCAACACCTGGACATTGAAGTGTATAAGAATGAAAAAAACAGAGATCTGGAAACCAAGGTTTTTAGGAAAAGCACCTTTTGCAACTCCTTTCTATACTTCAACAGCACACACCCTCCACATTGTAAAAGGAACATTGTCAAGGGACAATTTGTCAGAGGGTGTCGCATGACCAGTAGGGACGAAGATTTTCTTTTTGAATGCAACACATTGGAAGGAATGTTTTATGAAGAGGATACCCACCTGACTTTATTAAAGACATAAGAAAAGAGGTGGAGGAAAACAGACTAACAAAATTTAAACCCATAAAGGGCAGTATGATTAATACTACAAATCCTACCTCAAAAGTAGACATTCCTGAGAATCACTCTACCATTAACAAGAATAATAAAGAAGAAGAATCTGAATACCAATCAGCCCTAGTCCTAGAATTCAATTTATTTAATTCTAAGGTAAGAAGAATATTCCAAATAGAATGGGAGAAATTCATCACTTTTCGGATATTCGAACATAAAGGAAAGGATTCCAAAACAGTCTACAAGAATGCACACAGCATTAAAAGATTGTTAGAAAAGAACAAAATTAATGACACTAACAATAAGACAAGTACAAGAAGCATTAACAATGGCACTTTCCAATGTGGACGTTGTAAACAGTGCCTATATATCTCTAATAAAAAAGAGATATTTCTAGAAGCTAGAGGCATGAACATATACAGCACAGGACAGCATAATTGTGAATCCCAGGGAGTCGTATATATGGCTTCGTGTTCCAACTGCAATTCATTCTACGTTGGAAAAACAGAAAGGATATTGAAAAGAAGAATATACGAACACCTGTATGAAATACTCAAGAAAAAAGAAACGAATGCCTTATATAAACATACAAAAGTCTGTAAAGATTCCAAATTTTCCTTTTTTGTATTGGAGCAGGTGAACAAAGAAACGAGAGGCGGCCCCTGGGAAGAATGGCTTGAGTTCAAAGAACTATGGTGGCAAATCCTATTAGAAGCCACCAAACAGCCTGGCTTAAATGAATGCATTTCTTTATCCCCTGTACTAAAACTTAGGGCAGGAAAAATATAAATTATACATGTAATATCTTAAAAAGAATAGCAGGTGGTGCCACTGCATTAAACATAATCCCCAACTAAAACAATATTATTTAAGCACACAAACTTCACTATATATATGCATTGAAGCTTTTATTACATTTTTACTTATTTATTATGTGATTAAATTATTAAACTACCAATTTATTTTAGGAGAGTATTATTAATTGTGTTAAAAGTTTTTAACTTCGTAAATGTTTCAACATTTCCTACTCTATTCAAATTTCCTCTTTCTAATGAGCCCTATTATTTTATTGGTTTAGCCAGAATGCAAAAGTTTTTTAATGGTCAGTTGATTTTAAATCTCATTATATAAAGTCTAATTAAGTTGTATCTAATTGTCTGATGAAGTCTCACTGTTTAGTGGACGAAAACGCATTGTGTGATTTTAAAGCGTTTATATCTGGTTGGATTTTTGTGGTTTTCTTTGGAGATCCAATAAAGTGCGGTTACTTGGGTGCGCTTTTTCCTTTTTTTATTGTTTACTGGTTTTTGTTCGTCAGCTTGGCACCTACTTGGGATTTTTTAGTTTCGGTGCCTTGCAATGGAAAGCAGCTCATCCTTTTGTAACCGTGAAGAAGTGGGACAGTCAAGAAAACTTATCGGACAGCTCATGGAGCTGATTGCACTCTTAACCCCACTGTGTACCACATTAGTAAACAAGAAATCCATCGACGTAGAGAGCATTCCGGAAGGGACCGAAAGGTTTGTAGGTGCAAAACAGAAGAGGAAAAGGCACAACCGGGATTCTAGCTCCTCGTCGGCCGAAGAGGCTGAACCGAATGGTGGCACTTTTAATCCTGCTATCACGCCGACACTATTTGGATCTGCAACAGCATCGGATAGGATTTTACAAACAAGGGTCACAAACCGTGCTAGTGTTCCTAATGCGAACACTTCGGGCAAAAATGCCACAGGTACTGTTTCCACTTCTATTAATTCCAATAACATTTTAGACTGGTTGAAACGTCCTCATCTGTTTAATTTTGAATCTCAAGAGGACGAGTCACCTCAGGACGGTGATTCTTATGGTCTAAAAATAGAAAAACTGTCGAAACTCATGCACAAGTATAAAACACTAAGTATTGAAAACTGCTATTTAACAGAATGTATTAAATGCAAAATTGTACCAAAAGGGCTCAGGGTATGGAAGTACCCTAACAATGTAGAAGCCGGTACTGTGTTTCACAAGGAATTAATTGACATTTTTAATAAATGTGGGCTTGAAATTCTTGGGCTTATTATCAAAGAGAATAACAAGATGTTGGAGGTACTAGAAGAAGAAATTTTGCTGGTAGATAATTTTATTAAACATGACTTGTTTTTTGAGATCAAACAAGAAAGGGACAAATATTACAGTGTCAGTTCTGACATCGATATGAAATGTAAATTGTTAGAACAGAGAAAAATAAACAAGCTTAAAAGGGACATAGAGGACTATCAGAACAATGTTAGTTACCCACAACCACCCTCTAAGAAAAAAGAACACAATGATAGAACCAGGTTGGGTAAAGTGAGAGGAAACAACTACCAAACAGATACTTGGAGGGAGGAACAAGACAGGGGTAATTATGACACTGATTTTCCACCCTTAGTGAATGAAGATTCACAACATTATCAAAACAGAAACCGGCAGGGTTTCCAGAATTTTCAGAGGGGGGGGGGGAGAGGGAGGTATTAATTAATACTACCCACACCCCCACCCACACTGATACCCCCACATTAGATCATCTTGACTCCTTTGTTGCCGACAAAGAGGATGAGATTCTACAAACAGGTACCACATTTTCTTTCAAGAACTTTTCAATATACAACTTCAGTAATATTGCCATTAATAGAGCACATTTCGACCTACTCAGCAAAGGGTTTAAATACATTCCCAGCATCCGAGGGGATTTGGTACAAACCATTATAGACATGAAGCTGTTTCTCAGAAAGGTCAACTTACAAACTATATTCCCTCCTTTGACATTAAATTCTGAACCTCAACATCCTGCCCTAACTAGGCGGAGCACCTACAACCCCCCACTTCACCCTCAAATCAAGAATCTGGACATAGGCCTGGAAAATGAAATCAGAAAGGAGTTTAAACTAGTCAACAAACAACATAACCTTACAGAAAAAGAACTTGAAACTTTGACCGACTTAAGGAACAACACCCAAATCAGAATTATGAAGCCAGATAAGGGAGGGGGAGCTGTCATTATGGACAACATTATCTACGAAAGTAAAATGAACACCATCCTCAGGGAAGAAAGTAAATATAGGAGCGTATCTATTAATGAGGTGAATGTGGCCTATCAAAGAATTGATATGGTCTTGGACAATATGATCATGGAGGGAACTATAGACAGCAAACTATACAAATTTTTGTATGTTCTGAAACCTAAGATTCCAATAATTTTCGGCATACCTAAGGTGCATAAAAATGTCTACGACCCTCCACTAAGACCTATAGTGTCAGCTGACAGGTCTAAAACACTTCCCATGGCCAAATATGTGGATCTTAAAACTAAACATATTTGCAACAACAAGAAACATATCTTGAAAGATTCATGGGATCTATTAAGAAATATTACAAAGGACCTTTTGACGGAGAACCTTATTTTTGTCACAATAGATGTTGTTGACCTCTTCACGTGCATTCCACACCTAGAGGGGATGAGAATATTTGAAGAAATGATTTTTCTGGACAAGATTCTCACTCATTCAGAAAAAGTAGCTATAGTAGAACTTACAGACACAGTACTGAAGTACAATTTCATCACATTCAATGGAGAATTTTACCAACAACTGAAAGGGGTAGCAATGGGGGCGGCATGCGCACCCACCTACGCCAACATTGTACTGGCAGGATGGGAGTCCAACTTCATCCTGAATTCAGAATATCAAAGTCATTGGTCTCTTTACAGACGCTACCTGGATGATATTGTAATTTTCTGGACAGGAGGCTATGAGAAACTAAATGAATTTCTTGAGTATATCAATAACACCACCAATTTTTTGAGGTTTACGCATTCAACATCAACCGATAGGTTGCAATACCTGGACATTGAAGTGTATAAAAATGAAAAAAACAGAGATCTGGAAACCAAGGTTTTTAGGAAAAGCACCTTTTGCAACTCCTTTCTACACTTCAACAGCGCACACCCTCCACATTGTAAAAGGAACATTGTCAAGGGACAATTTGTCAGAGGGTGTCGCATGACCAGTAGGGACGAAGATTTTCTTTTTGAATGCAACACATTGGAAGGAATGTTTTGCGCAAGAGGATACCCACCTGACTTTATTAAAGACATAAGAAAAGAGGTGGAGGAAAACAGACTAACAAAATTTAAACCCATAAAGGGCAGTATGATTAATACTACAAATCCTACCTCAAAAGTAGACATTCCTGAGAATCACTCTACCATTAACAAGAATAATAAAGAAGAAGAATCTGAATACCAATCAGCCCTAGTCCTAGAATTCAATTTATTTAATTCTAAGGTAAGAAGAATATTCCAAATAGAATGGGAGAAATTCATCACTTTTTCGGATATTCCGAACATAAAGGAAAGGATTCCAAAAACAGTCTACAAGAATGCACACAGCATTAAAAGATTGTTAGAAAAGAACAAAATTAATGACACTAACAATAAGACAAGTACAAGAAGCATTAACAATGGCACTTTCCAATGTGGACATTGTAAACAGTGCCTATATATCTCTAATAAAAAAGAGATATTTCTAGAAGCTAGAGGCATGAACATATACAGCACAGGACAGCATAATTGTGAATCCCAGGGAGTCGTATATATGGCTTCGTGTTCCAACTGCAATTCATTCTACATTGGAAAAACAGAAAGGATATTGAAAAGAAGAATATACGAACACCTGTATGAAATACTCAAGAAAAAAGAAACGAATGCCTTATATAAACATACAAAAGTCTGTAAAGATTCCAAATTTTCCTTTTTTGTATTGGAGCAGGTGAACAAAGAAACGAGAGGCGGCCCCTGGGAAGAATGGCTTGAGTTCAAAGAACTATGATGGCAAATCTTATTAGAAGCCTCCAAACAGCCTGGCTTAAATGAATGCATTTCTTTATCTCCTGTACTAAAACTTAGGGCAGGAAAAATATAAATTATACATGTAATATTTTAAAAAGAATAGCAGGTGGTGCCACTGCATTAAACATAATCCCCAACTAAAACAATATTATTTAAGCACACAAACTTCACTACATATATGCATTGAAGCTTTTATTACATTTTTACTTATTTATTATGTGATTAAATTATTAAACTACCAATTTATTTTAGGAGAGTATTATTAATTGTGTTAAAGTTTTAACTTCAGAATGTTTCAACATTTCCTACTCTATTCAAATTTCCTCTTTCTAATGAGCCCTATTATTTTATTGGTTTAGCCAGAATGCAAAAGTTTTTTAATGGTCAGTTGATTTTAAATCTCATTATATAAAGTCTAATTAAGTTGTATCTAATTGTCTGATGAAGTCTCACTGTTTAGTGGACGAAAACGCATTGTGTGATTTTAAAGCGTTTATATCTGGTTGGATTTTTGTGGTTTTCTTTGGAGATCCAATAAAGTGCGGTTACTTGGGTGCGCTTTTTCCTTTTTTTATTGAGTACTACAGAGGTCTTATTCAAGGTCTAAATTTTTCAGTGTACCTACCTCAGATTGGAGCCCGTCAATTAGTCAAATCAACTTCAACTGAAACTGAATTCAAACAAAATTATGCCCAAGTACTTTAGGCAAAAGTGGAATTTTCACTTTTCTCCACTGCTGTGCTGCAGCTGAGTAGGTATCTACAAAGTCTGGTGGTAGGGAATTTGCAGGAGGGTTTTGCCTTCTTTCCAAAATATAAACAAACAAACAAAGATTGTATCTTAGTTTCACCAAAGTGATTTCAGTATAATTGTTTCAGTCAAATTCCCTTCTGATTAGTCTTTTCAACAGATGGATGTGAACCTCCTCAGACGGTTAGAATAGTTGTGTAAAATCTTACCATAACCATAGATGTCCTTCTCTTCCATGTTGCAATATTCATTACATGAGGGAGATCCTCGCCTAGGTGAAGCAAACATTCAGCCAATGTACCAAAGTCTTAAGCTACTGCAAGGTACGTGCAAAACTGCACATAGAACAGCTGAGCATTGGCCATAAAAGTGAAGTCTGCAAGCACCATCCTTAGTACTGAATGCCCCAGTCAGAAAACCAGTCCAAGGATAAGAGGCAAAAAGAAAATCCAAAGAGATATCAAAGAAGAGCATTCACCAAGGGGGAAGGAGGGTGGGATAGAATACTGCGACATGGAAGATGACATCTATGGTTATAGTAAGATTTTACACAACAGTTCTATGTCCTTCTATTCACGTGTTGCAGTATTCAAAAGAGGAGGGAAAATACCAAAGCTCATGAGTGAGATATGGGGCAAAGGAGCATGGGAAGTCTCCACAAAGCCATGAAGAATTGCTCAAGCAAATTCTGCTCTGGATCTAGAAATAGAATCCAGTTTGTAGTGTTCTGTAAAGTATGGACAGATAACCAAGTAGGCTGCTTCTAGGACAGCAGCAGTATCCAGTCCTTTAAAGAAGGCTCCAGAGGAAGCCACTGCTCTAGTGGAATGGGCCTTAACAGAGGAAGAAACAGTCTTCCCCTGAGAGAGAGGGATAGCAAAAAAGAAATTGCTTTCGAGATCCAAGTTGAAATAGTTTGTTTAGAGACAGGCTTTCCCAAGCATCCTGAGGTGAAAGGAAACAAACAATTGTTCAGAGTTTCTAATGGATTTGGTCTTGTCCAGACAAAATCTGTGCTGTGTACATTTGAATGTGCAGTACCCTATCACTGGAATTTTGAGGAGATGGGAGAAAGGTGGGTAGATGAATAGACTGATTGAGGAACAAGTTATTAACCACTTTAGGCATGAAGAAAGAGTTGGTATGAACGGACACCCTATCCTTGTGAAAAATTATACAAGGTTGTGAAGCTATTAAAGCTTGGAGTTCCGAAACTCACCTGGCGGAAGTAATGGCTTCCATTAAGACAGTTTTCCAAGGCAGAATTTTAGGGAAGAGGCAGTAGGGTTGCCACCTTTTCAAATGGCCAAAGTGGGACATTTTTGGTACAAACATCAGATTTTACAGGCCAACTACATACCCACGGTCAGTACAAAGGATAAAACTTAACTTTTTTGCCTAAATAAAAGCTTATTCTTGTAGCATTTTAGTTGCTTATTCTGTTTCTTACAATATTTAGGTGTTTTAGATACAGAATAACTGTTTTATGCAACTATTACATAAAATATAGGAAATAATTTTGTCCTAAAATCTCAGGACATTTGCCATTTTTACAATTTTTTGTCAGGACACAACTGCCCAAAGAGGGACTGTCCCTTGCAAAGTGGGACAGGTGGTAACCCTAAGTGTGGGTCAATTTGTCCAAAATAAAATTTAGGCCTCAGAAAGGAGGAACAGGTTTCATGGGAGGTCTGATGCGAAGGACGCCTTTTAAGAAAAGTTTAACCTCCAATCTAGAAGCTACGTGGGTAGACAAAGGCAGACATGCAGAAATGACTGATAAATGGGCTTTAACTGAAGAATAGGCCAGTCCAGCCTTGACCAGCTCACACAAGTAAGAAAGGACTAGGGAAATATATACAGTGAAAATGTATCTAGAGTCTTAAGACACCAGATGGAGAAGCTCTTCCATTTGGACAAGTAGGATCTTCTTGATTTAAGTTTCCTGTCCTCCTGCAGTGCTAGAAGCACGTCCTCAGGAAAAAAAGGTGTCTGAAACGAATTAGAAGCCTTTCACCCACATGGTCAGGTTAAGTGTTGCCAAATGTGGGTGAATGACAGATTCCTTGTCTTGTGTGAGTAGATCAACCCTGTGAGGTAACTAGTGATGACTGCCCTTAGCTAACTGCAGAAGAAGAGGGAACCAATGCTGTCTTGGCCAAAAGGGGGGGGTCACCAACAAGATTTTTGGTTTGTCCTGTATCTTCAACTGGCCTTTCTGTATCAGGGGAAGCAGGGAGATGCATACAGAAACATCCCCTTCCACGAAAATAACACAGTACCCTCCTTCCAAATCAGAGGGTGTGGGAATCTGGCACAGAATTTGGAAGTTGTCTGTTCATAGCGGAGACAAAGAGATCTTTTTGAGGTGCAACCCACTGGTGAAGAATGTCCAGAAACACATCCCTGTGGATCATCCATTCATGGGCTTGTGTCATGGATCTGCTCAGTGTGTCTGCCAGAACATTTTGAGCTGATGGAATATAAACAGCTGTCAAACGTAGCTTTGCTTGAAGAGTAACTTCCCAGGCTTGGACTGCTAATCTGAAAAGTAGATAACATTTTATTCCCCTCTGCCTTTTCACATACCAGAGAACAGTGGTGCTGTCTGTGAACAGTTTCAAACAAACTGGTAGAAGAGACAACCTGGAGGCTTGAAGAGCCAGCATCAGAGCCCTCATCTATTTGATGTTGGTGTGTTGCTTCCTTATGGAGGGAGCCCATAGGCCTTGGACGTTCAGGTTCCCCAGAGTTGCTCCCCACCCCAGATCTGAAGCATCTGTGAACATTTCTTGTATTGGAGGAAGTGGCTGCAGGGGAAGTCTTGGGTTCTCAGAAATGTGTTGAATCCACCAAAGCAATCCCTCTTTTAGGCAAGGCAGAAATGGAAGGACAAATTCTAGAGTATGAACATGCTGGGACCAGAGTGTTTTCAAGTAACACTGGAATTTTTACATGTGGATTCTGGCTAGGGGGTAGCACTGGTATAACCAAAACTATGAACCCTAGCATCTTGAGGAATTCCCTGGCAGTCAGAGAGGACAGTGGAAGCAACTGTAGAAAGTAAGCCTGCAGTGATTGCACCTTTTGTAAAGGAAGGAAGGCCATCATGAAGTCTGTCTTTATCCTGCAACCTAGGAAAACCTGGTCCTCAGAAGTAAGGGAGGACTTGCTGCAGCTGAGGGTGAATCCCAGACTGAGGAGCAAGCAGATGGTGGTTTGAAGATTCTGTTGCAAAGTGTCTATATGCTCTGCTTAAATGAGCAGGTCATTCAAATAAAAGGTAAATGAGAATTCCCTGGGGTCTGCAAAAGGCAATGACCAGAGCCGAACACTTTGTGAATACACTTGGAGCCATAGAGTCCAAAGGGCAAAGCACAGAACTGAAAATGAGAGGAAGCAAAAGAAAAATGTAAGAATGTTCTGAAAAGGAGGTAGCTGGGAATGTGAAGGCATGCATCCTTTGCTAAGGAAACCAGTTAAGCCTGGGGTGGCCATCCTGATGGTGGGTACTTGAAGGAATAAACTGAGTTGGGACCAGTCTAAAATTGGTCTCCAAGGGCCATCTTTTTGAGGAACTAAAATATTCTAGAACAGAACACTTTTCCTTTTTCCGAAGCAGGAACCTCCTGTATGGTTTCTTGTGCTTGCAAGTCTTGAATGACTTGAAGGAAAAGGTGGATCTGGTCCTTTGGGGGTTGTGGAATCCCCATGAAGGGAGAAGTGGTTTTCCAAGTCATGTAGCAACCTTATTTTACAATAGACCCATTTGTCTGTGGTACTGCTTGTCCATTTTGAAAGGAAATGAGAAAGGCCATGGGAAAGGGGATTTCTGAAAAGATTGCCAGGTAGTCCCAGACTACTTGGCTTGTCTGGAAAAGGGGCCTTTTGAGCAGAGGATGGTTAAGACCTAGGAGGCGTCTGCCTGTGTGTGCTCTTCTTGTGTTGTTGGGAAGGTGCACAGGTCTTCCTACTAACAAAATTAGGCATGCAGCGGTAGTTTCTATGAAATTTAGGAACTCTAGGAGACAAAAATATGTTTCAGTTCCTGAAGTTCTTTTCCTTTCTCTTTAAGGGATTTGAAAAGGGCTGCAGCATTAGAACCAAATAGGGTGGTACTGTCCAGTGATGTATCCATAACCTTTGCCTTGAAATTCTCAGGCAATGGCTACAACCTCAGCCAGGGATATCCCCTGAGGACAGAACCAGATGCTGCTGATCTTGCATACACTTCTGGTGCATTACAGCTGCATTTTATGGAATGCCTGGTAACCTGGGATGACATCCCCAAGAGGAAAGAAAGCTGGGATTTTGCGGCAGAGTCTGGCAGATCTGTCAGCAATTTGGCGACCTGTAAAAGTAGGGCTGGAACATACTTAGGACATGTGCATCTGATAATTAATGGCCCTGAAAGCCAGTGTGGAAAAGGTGCAGACCTTCTTTCCAAATATCTCTGTCATTTTAGCATCCTTACCTGAGGGTAGGAGGTTAGTGGAGGGCAGTAATTTGGTTGTTTTATCAGCAGATAGAGAGATCACAGCTGAGTCTGCAAAAGGACATTTGTACAGGTAACTGCTGCCCTCGGGTACCTTATAAAACCTGTCTGAAATTTTGGGAGCAGGAGTTTGTGAATCAGGGTCTTTAGATGCTGCAAGAAAGGCATTGTGAAAGGCTGGCAAAACAGGTGGGATAGCTGATGAAGCAGGGGAATCTATTTGTAAGAGGTATTAATACCTGTTTTGTACTTCTGATACTTGTGAACTTTCCCATTTGAAGCGGTCCCTCATTCTGGAGATAGTTTCTCCAAAGTTAATATCTTCTTCTGGACACTCCCCCCCATTGGAATCCACTTCAGGAGAGGCATATTTCAGAGGAATGTCGATTTGAGTGGAGTAAGCCAGGGATTCATCTGAAGATGATTCATCTTCCTCAGACTCAGAGGCTACTAGTTCAGGAGAAGGGGACATAGGAAATGTTGGAGTTGGGGGATGTAAGGTGAAAGGTCTGAATGCCAGGAAAGCATTCAAAATCCCTTGAGAAAAGGGCTTGCCAGTCTGGGGAACGCTCATGACTGGGGGACACATATTTTTGTTTGTGTTTTCTCTTGAGAGGAAGGCCTACCCTGGGCTGAGATGGAAGAGCTGATGCAGGCCTGGGCTCTGGATTGGACACTGAAAAAACCTCAATGAAAGGGTCAGGAGAGATAGTACAAGGAATGTTAGGAGTGAGCCATGGTTTCTCCTTACCATCCAAACCAGATGTCTGCAAAACCTCTGCAGATGTGCTGTAGGAACCCTCTGTAGTGGCTTCTAGATTATTACCTGCAGAAGGAGGATGTCCCCTCACCTGCCTTGAGAGGGCCGCCCGAGATTGGAGGTGCAGCCGAAGATTTAGGCCTTACCTTTTTTTGCGTTTTTCTTTGGGGGCTCACCAGACAGTCTTAAGGTACCTTTCATACCTACCACTAGTCACTTTAGTCTCTGGTTTTCAAGGTATACATTAAGGGCAGACAGGTGACTACAAAGAGTTTTAGGGATGAAAGCCTGACAAATGGCACAGGCCTTATAATCGTTATTGGACCCTAGACAAAAAAGACACTGGTTGTGGTTGAGTTTTTGTGGAACCTGTCTTCCACAGTGGCACTTGCCCTTCTTGGATGACATTAACCTTTAACAAGCATGCAGCAGTAATAGCATAAAAAGGTTTTCCCCAATAGTGCACTTTACCTGAACTGAAGAGAAACTTTTGCTATCAGACGGGAAGCTGTAGTTCAGACTGGTGCTAGAGAATTTCTAAGGATGGTACATGCAGATGTCACTTTTATGGCCAAATCTTGGCTGTTCTATGTGCAACACTGCACGTACCTTGCAGTAGCTTAAGTCTTTGGTATACTGGCTGGGCATTCAGGTCGCCTAGGCGGGGATCTCCCTCATGTTATGAATACTGCAACATGGTAATAGAAGGACATCTAAGTGAACAGACTACAGAATCTTCCTCTTTACTGATGACAAAGATATGTGAAGCAGTTGAAGAAGCAATTAACAGTCTAGCAAAGGATGTGGAAACACTGAACACAAAGTACTGTCTGATCAAGGTCCTGTTGAGGTGTACGAAGTTGGAAGTTGAGGTTCAATGCAGACAAAGGCAAAGTCCTGCAAATGGGTCATAACTATCCTGGTGTGCTCTTATCAGGTAGGACTGGAATTGATAGTAATGGACCAGGAAAAGGTTATGCAGTGTTTAGTAAATATGGACTGGACCAACAGAAGCACAGTGGCATCAAACAGAATACTGTGGTACATCCCCAGGAGAAAAGATTGAAGAAGAAAAGTGGAGATATTTCTCCTCAACAGGGCCTTGGTCAGACAATACCCTAAGTACTTTGTGTTGTTTCTGACATCATATTAGGAAAAGGACATCAGGCTGCTTGAAGGAGTTCACAGGAAATCCACCAGAAACAGCCAAGTAACGGAATATGACCAGTCTACAGAAGCAGGAGCACGTGTCAGTTGAAACAAGAACAGCCAGGTGGGACGAGAAGATTGTCGCTCTGAACCAGAATGAAAGAGGAGAAAGGGGAAACAGAGGCAGCAGATTGTATGACTAACTACTCCCTGGAGATCTGAAAGCCTTTTTACAGATAGGGTTGTAGACCCCATGGAATTCAGTACTGAAAGGGATACTATACAGAGAATTCACAGTGAGATTCAAGAAGCATAGGACAGATATATAGAAAGGGTAGGGGAAAGGGAGGTATAAAGGGGACATAGAACGTTAAGACATTTAAAATGGCAGACTAGAGCCTGAACCTACAACACTTCAGAAGTAATACAGTATCAGTCTTACTTCCTGCCATCAGATAAGTGTCATGTAATGGTCAAAAATTCATATATGTTTCAATAAATTTTATTCTCAGGTTACTGAACACCCTGATTCAGTTAGGCCTGGGTACAATAAGATGTTTCACTGGCGTAATATACACAAGGATGGTAACTATCAATAAGGGAGAAACAGTACGGGATATAACTACATGGGGGTAGCTCTAAGGTGTTAAACTAAAAATATACACAAGATGTCTTATTTATGGCTAAACATATGTAGAAGGAAAATCGTAGTAAGTACACTTAGTTTTACCCAATTTTTACGTTATATATATACCATTTTATGCCAGACTAAGGGCCCATATTATAGGCATATTTATGCTTGAGTAAGGCCCCTACTTCCCTCCTCTTCCACTTCAATTCCCTTCTTTCCTCTCTGTGTTCCTCCAATATTTTGGAAAGATGCTAAAAAAAATTAAAAAAAAGGATCTACCTTTGTATGCAGCAGCTTTTCTCCTTGGATTATTATTTTAAAGGAACTTGGGAACTATCCAATTTAGCAAAATGAAAAACTTTGCAATAAACATGAAAAAAAGAAAAAAAAAAACAGAAGAATACATTAATGGAATGTCAAGTTTTCTTGCATATGATGATATGTCAAGAAAGGGAAGGAAACGCATTGCCTTTGCCTAACAAGAAGGAAGAGCTTAAAACCAAAGAACAAGTGCGGTAGAAAATACACCATCTGAAATGCTCACATGGTGACAGTATATTTAAAGCACTTAAACATGACAGCAGTTAACCTAAAGAAAAACTAAATTCAAAACATTACAAGGTGGGAAATTCACAGATGAATCACAGATACTAGAAGCATTCAGCTACATAGAAGCAGAAGATGGTACACTGGGCTTTTGGCAAGTAGTAAATTAAAGGTTGCTGTTCAATAAATGTCATCCCTTCCAGTAGCAGGACAAAAGCAAATAGATATTCCTTATCTTGAGCAACAAAATGTGAAAAGTAGTAAAGTAATTTATATTTCATTTGACTGCTATTTTCACAGCTCATGATTCATACAAAAGACAAGAGCTACAGGAAATTCAGAGAATCTACCAGTTCTGTTAAGTCAATCTTTTCAAAGCTTTATCAACCTATAACACTTCAGAAGTAATACAATATCAGATACAAACTTGTCAGTAGCAGCATGATGGAGTAAAGTGGTAGTACTGACGAACATAATTCTGCAAGTATTTATTTTCGCTTGCTTGAGTAACTTTATTTATTTTTTTTATTAATGATGTTCAATATCAAAAGCAAGGGATGGGATTGGTACCGACATATGAAATCACATCACCATCACACAGCATCCAAGAAGAGCCACGGTCGTCAAGCAAAACACATTTTAAAGTGCAAAATGGAAATCAAACATGTCTTTCCTCAAGAGTCAGAATTCACATTCACTGCAGAAAG
This sequence comes from Protopterus annectens, assembly GCF_019279795.1. NCBI lineage: Eukaryota > Metazoa > Chordata > Ceratodontiformes > Protopteridae > Protopterus > Protopterus annectens. The sequence goes on from NC_056737.1 coordinate 644,389,754, forward strand.
ATCGAATTTCACTCAGTAATATGTAACAATTGTAAAGATTCATGTGTGTGTGTGTGTGTGGGGGGGGGTTATTCCACATAAGATCAAAGCAGCAAACATCATTAAGTGACAAGGGACAAAGACTAGGTCAAGGTGAGTGAAGAGTCTGCAGTTCTTTTGCTATCTAACAAATGTGAAACAGCAAGCAACCGTCCTTCCCCTCAGTGTATCACTGTTCAAATGTGCTTTGGTCCAGTACAGATGTTTGCACTTAACTGTCTTCTGAGGTCAGTCATAACTAACTCATCACACTCTTCCTTAGGCTTACATCACATTCACTGCCTCCAACTACATCATATGTTAGAAGATGGCTGATTTTAAAATTTCAGCTCATTGCTTTTCACATGTACGTGCATACTTCAAATGAACCTCATTAGGGGGAGCAGTCCTCATTCCGAGTCATGGGCATGTTCCTTGCAGTTGAACATCAAAAGGGTCTGATAACCATTCAGTGCAAAGAATGTTAACTAATATTCAGGATACACAATACTGAATGATATTAGCTCAACAGTGCTCTCGACAAGTATAAAAGTAACATATTTTAACCATTCTGTGAGCTTCCTAGTTGAAGCTGTTAGCTAGCTGTTACTGTAATTTGTCCATTTGTTCCCCATTTTCAGTGGTAGTGTTCCTCATTTTTAGAGATGCGAGGTTGACATCTGTCTGCTCACTTACGACAGATGCCTCTGAACCCCATGAAAGCCAGTATAGATGCCACAACAAAAGACTCTACATTTGATATTTTTACATTAGCATCTAATTTAGCTCTGCCTTAAACTACAGCTAGTCTGTGATATTCATTCCACACCAAAAAAAGGAAAGTTACATAGTATTTCCCCAACAGCAATGATCATCAGGACAATCCATCAGAGAACTAGTCACGGAGCTCTCGGAATATGTGTCTCAGGCTGGTATGAACCTAGCACTGAGCAGCATTTTACTTTCGCCAAGGATGACGCCACAATATGAACAAAAGACGACTGACCTTAATAAGTGGCTTAGTTTCTGGTGTCATTCGAAGGGGTGCAATATTTGTCAGCACAGAAGGAGATGGTCAACAGACCACGCTGCTTTGCCAGGAATGGTCTGCACCTCTCCCCTCTAAGCTTTTGAATATCAGTTAAAACATTGTCTTCCCCCATAATGCCTTTTTAGGCAATGCCAAACTGAAAGCACTTCTGACATAGCAAGTCAAAACCAAGAAAATCTACAGGTATTACTACTGTTCAATGCCAGGAGTCTAAACAAAAAACTCCCACTGGCCAGCTCTCTTCACCCTAGAGAATGCAGATGTCTGTGTGGCCTCTGAGATATGTTTTAAGGCTGCAAAGAGCACACCAACAGTGCAAGGTTACAATGCCTTCTACACATTTAGACCAGCTACTACACGGACAGGGACTAAAGGTCGAGGTGTCTCTATTTATACCAAAAATAAATATATCTCAAGGCTTGTCAAACAGGACAATGCACTTGAGCTGCTCCATGTTCAAATCATCATAGGCAAAATCTAATATCACTTCCTTGCCAGCATTAGGTCCCCCTCTATGACCTAGGAATCCCATACCATGCATTTAAACTTATTAGAAACACTAACCATCCAACCCAATTTCATATTCGTGGGTGACTTTAATTACCCCACTATTAACTGTGAATCCTATATGACACCAAACGTACAGGCATAGAGATTCCTGGATTTTGTAAACAAACTCCCTGAACCAGACAGTCAATACACCGACCAGGGGTGCAGCCATACTGGATCTGGTCCTCACTAAAATGGGACAGTGCTGCACAGCCCCTACTATGACATCTTCTCTGGTAAGGTCAAAACACAAAAGTCTCCTTTCAAGTAAAAATAAAACCCAGACCCCCAGCTAAACCTGGAATATTCACAAACTACTCAAAGGCTAACCTCCTGCTATTAAGTGATAACCTGGCAAAATTTCAAGCCCCATAAACCCTGAGAACACTGCTACCTATGCAGAACTGTTCACAAAAACCCTGAATGAACATGTTAATAGCTGCATAGAGGTAGCTGTACCCACCAAGAAGTAGTACAGAACTAACTCAAAAAAACAAGCCAACCTGGTGGAATCACAAAATCAATAGGCTGTATAACAGAAGGAAGAAAAGCATGGCAAAACTTAGGAGGTGCAGCACCCAGCAGGATAAAAGCACTCTTATCAAATTAAACAAACATTTCAGAGGATAACTAAAGTCTACCAAAGCCAATTTTGAGGAAATTTGAGGTGAATTTAGCATCCCAGGCCAAAGACATCTGCAAGGCATTATTCAGCCAGGTCTGCAACCTCAAAGGCAACATACAATTGTGTGCAGAGCTCATTTGTAAATGGAGCCATCTATACTGAGCCAGAAGATATAGCAAACCTACTGGCCAGTAGATTCAGCTCCAACTTTACCCCACAACCTTCCCTCAAGAAGTACCATCAAATATAACTCCCCCTGCTATCACTAGGGAACAGGTCCTTAATGCTCTCTCTAAGGCCAAGAACACTGCATCAATGGGCCCAGACAATATCCCAAGGTGCCTTCTAAATAGCATGAAACATGACCTATCAGGGCCTTTGGAATTGTTATTTAACTATAGCCTCCAAATAGGCTTCGTGCCTCTTGAATGAGGAACAGCAACAGTCATCCCTCTGCACGAAGGTGGACCGTCTACAGACCCTGGAAACTACAGACCCATAAGCCTCACTAGTCTTATATGTAAAGCCATGGAAAGAATTATCATGGAAATGATCAGTAATGATATAATAAACCTCCAGACACTTGACCCAACACAGTCTAGTTTCTTCGAGGGCAGATCATGCCTACTCAACCTGTTGGACTTCCTCAAGAAGGTCACCAAAGCAATGGATGACAAAATAGTTCACACTGCCTACCTTGACCTGACCAAGGCATTTGACACAATATCCCACTCAGATATTGTTGACAAACTTGGGAGGATAGGTACAAACTCGTATGTTACCCGGTGGATAGCCAACTGGCTCACATACAGGATCCAGGAAGTTAGAATTGGGGAGTCCACCTCTACAAAGAGGCCAGTTACAAGTGGAGTTCCTCAGGGATCAGTCCTTGGACTGCTCCTTTTTGGTATTTACTTCTCTTAAGTTAAGGCCAATGTCAGTGGTTTCTGGCTGACTAAATTTACAGATGGTTGCAAATTAGTGTCATTGAATCCCATACTGACACAAATGTTCTCCAGGAGGGGCTGACATGGACAAACAACTGGTGTCAGAGCCATGGACTAAAACTAAATGCGAAGAAATGCATTATAGTATCCTTTGGGAAATCATCCACCCCTGGTAACTATCATATTGACAACACACCCCTTAGAGTTGACCCAGTAGTAAGGGACTTGGGGACACACATAGATAGCAATCTAGCCTTTGACCATCATGCATCTACAGTAGTGAGGAAATCATTCTATGTTGCGCAACTTACAAACAAAGGTATGGCATCCAAGTCCAAGGAAGTCATTGTTCCACTGTATTCGGTATTCATCAGACCTATCATTGAGTACAATGCACCATTTTGTATTTACCTAGCCAGGCATATCCAACAATTGGAACATCCACAGAGGTTCCTCACTAAAAGAATTCAGGGAGTAAGTAAAATGTCCTATGCAGACCGCCTCAAGGCTCTGTCCCTGTAGTCTGTATCCTACAGGATTTTGAGGGAGCTCTAAGCCTGACATACAGGGCATTTGTCAGACCAGACTCTGATGGACTTCCTGCATATCCACAAAAAAAAAACAGCACTAGAATTACCCATTCTAAATACCTAAACCTTGCCTGTGACATAAATAGGACCTGCTGGAGAGACGGATATGTAACCCAGAAATTACCATGTCTCTTGAATAAGTCCTCATCCATGTGAAGCAGAGTTTCTCCCTCACTCAATTTAAGTGCAACTTGGACAATTAGATGGGGAACAGGAAATTCATCTCTGCTTTGACATCTATGTCTCTAATGGACACAGGCAACCTGTAAATGGTTCATCTCTCAGGCCCTAGCTTATAAATGTTTAATCTCCCAAGCCCCTGCTTACACTTATCAAGGGTATCAGAACTTGTCAGAGATTTGGGATGCATGGCTTGGCTTAAAAAGTCCCTTGTGGTCATTAGCCTAATAAACACCTTTCAACCTATGAAAGGCAGGGATCTGAAAAATACATTTTGATCACATAGTGCTTGTGGTCTGGCATTAAGCTGAGATAGTAAATCTAGAAGTAAATTAGGTTGAGAAGAAAAAGGGTGAAAAACCCTTTGAATGTGCTCATCCAGAATACTTTTTCCATTTAGATGTACGACTAACCCCAACAGACAGCTTTCTTACGGCCAAACTCAATGTGGAAAACATTTTCTTAGACTCACAGTCTAGGTAGAACTGTCCTCAGAAACCAGACATAATAACTGGGAAGACTGGGGCCATAATTTCTAGGCTCTTTGGCCATTAGCCTAGAAACCTCCTATGATCCTATGAAACATCAAGCTTCTGGAAACCAGAAGATTCATGCACAGGTGCAAACAGGTATTAAGACAACAAAGGAAGTAGCTAGGGAAAGATCATAGACTACTGCTGATTCAAGGGAGCCAAGAATGGGGCAGAAAAAAAAGAAAATTATTTTCAAGCGATTTCTCTGAGACTTGAGCAAAATCCTCTCAATGGGAGACAAGGGAGGAAATACAGAAATTAACTTTCTACTCGGTGATGGGGACAAGACGTCAAAAGAAAACATTGCAGGTTGTCATGGAGGAAATGTAGAGATGAACCTCCCACTCAATGCCATGGACAAGACATCAAAACAAAATGCTGCAGGATAGGATCAGGTTTAGTGAGGCATACACTGTTCACCTGATAATTCTGTGGGTGCAGCAAGTTCTGTTTTATATTAACCCCAAAGGAACAGATCTTGAATGACTTGCATTGCCACTCACAGTCTATACGTTCTGAAAACAGACCATTATACAGACTTTGAATGTTCCACATCACTTGGCAGTCAAGATCCAAAGATATTTTGCTACAGCTCAGGTGTCAATCATAGCAGTCACTTGTGCTGCCCAGCAATATGTTCAACAAGGAAATCTTCCTCTACTTGAACAGAACATAAGAAAATACAAAAAAGGGACAAGAAACATACTTAGTGCAGACTATTATGCCACTACTCAGAGAACTGAACCACTTTTCTATCCCTCTCTGTCTTTACATTAGATATCCATCTCATTCTCAGACCACAGTGTCTTACACAGCCCAACACACATACATGTACAAACATTCAGTATTCACAGTGCACAGTTATTTGCTGGGATGAAAGGGTGCTACTCCCCAACTCTAGCTCTAATGATTCTCTGTTCATCCCTGTAGTCAGTCTGCCTTGGCTGTCCTCTGCCCCATAATCCTGAAAAATTCTTTCCTTTCTCTCTGGTGCTAACTAGACATCTTTTACAGTTCATCTTGAAACATCAAGTTGTGTCATTGGTTTGTTTACTTAGAGTGTAGAATGAACACAACACTGAGGCTATTTAATGTACATTACTGCACTTTACAGAGTAAATGTAAACAAGCCATTGCAGAAGGTTCTAGTATCATAATTATAATAAAAATACAATTCCCTAGATAGTGTAAGAATTGGCTCTAGGTGATTTAGTCATGTTGACTAATATCACCCCAAATGAGCATGGGTATTTGTCGGTGGTAAGTGGGTTGAGAATCCAGCCTATTCCGACTTATGCCAGCGATTTATGCTAATGGTGGGAGGGATTGTGTGCCCCTATTGACCAGTGCGTGCTCATCACAAAGCCTAGCAGCCCTGGATCAATAGGCTACTGACTAGCTGGTGATGAATTGCCCAGCTTGGGTTACTCTGTTGAGCGAAAGCTGAACATAAAACCAATCAACCAGCCAAACATGAACTAAGAACTGCTACACTCATGTAGGTTCACCAAAAGGATGCAGCATGAAAGTGGATGGCATGATGGTAAGGAGGAAGCTGTACATCCTATGTATCCAGGAGATAAGATGGAAGAGCAGTGCAGCAAACCTGGCTTGGGATTCAGAGTCCACGACTCAAGAGGAGGACAGAATAGAAATAGTGTGGGAATTATGGTGAGGGAGACGCTTCAGAAGACAGTGAGGAAAGTCATCAGAATTAGTGAAAGACTCACGGCAATCAGACTGCAAAGTGAGTACTCCCTGAAGGCTTTGAAGCCGAGGAGCTAGTGTGAATACAATTTCCTGTGGATTTTATTGGTTTTTCTGTGGCTTTATTTACTTGTGGCTGCAACTGAATTACACTGAACTGTGTGGTTTGGTCCAATGTGAGTATAGGCTGACATTATGAACAGTGCCCTATGCCTCACAGCAGGGTTGTGACAGTGAGGAAAAGATGCATTCATGCAACAGTTGCAGGGCCTACTAAACAAAGTAGGACACCATGAACTGGTGGTGATAAAGAGTGACCTGAATGCAAATATCAGAACAAACAGAACAGGATACAAGGACTGCCGGGGTCCACATGGGTGGGGCAACAGGAATAAAGAAGGAGACGCCATTCTACACTTCTGTCTAACAAATGTTTTGAAGCAGGACATCCTAAGTTTCCAGGAGACAAGATGAAAGAGCAGTGCAGCAAAGCCACTTGGTCTGGGACCCACAGTCTACTACTTAGAAGAAGGAGATTATAGAAATGGTGTGGAAATTCTGGTTAATGAGAGGCTCCAGAATAGAGTGAGGGATGTCAGCAGAATTAGTGACAGACTCTTGGCACTGACTTCATTGTAATGATAGGGCACTGTTCAGAATCTCATCCTATGCTCCCCACAGCACGGTTGTGATAGTCAGGGAAAGAGTGCATTCAGATAGCAGTTGCAGGACCTACTAGACAAAGCAGGACAACATGAATTAGTGTTGATAATGGGCAATCTGAATGTACATATTGGGACAGACAGAACAGGGTACGAGGACTGACTGGGTTCACATGGGTGGGGCAACAGGAATAAAGAAGAAAAGGTCATTCTAGACTCCTGTATGGGAAATGGCTTGACGGTAGCCAATACATGATACAGCAAGAGAGACGATCATAAGATCACATACAACAGTGGCCAACATGCAACTTGGGTAGACTTCTTCCTAGTAAGGAAAGGGAACTGGGATAGAATCAGTGATTCTAAAGTCATCCTCGGTGAAACTGTCAGTCCACAGCATAAACAACTGGTTGCTACCATCAGTTGCAAGCAGTGGTCACAGAAGGCTCTAAGGTCAGTAGAGACTAGGCTGAAGACCTGGAAGTTGAATGTAGAGAAAGCACAATATTTCAAGGCATTACTGAGGATTCCAGCAACTCAGGAGAAAGAGAAAATTGGAGTTTAAAAAGTATGGCAGTGCTTCAAAACACCATGTGTGAGGACAACAGAACAGATATGTAGAGTTATGAAAATCAGTACATAAAGGAAAGCTGGTGGTGGAATGCAGAAGTCCAGAAAGTCATCAAAAGAAAGGAGTGCAAGAAAAAGCGGGGGATAGGCAATATGGACAAGGCTAAGAAGGAATACTGGTTGGCTTACAAAGAGGCTAAACAGAGGAGTTGCAACTGCAAAGAATCTGGAATCAGAAGCATTCTACCAGCCTCAGTAGATGTCGCAAAGAAACTCTTATCAAGTTGCAAGGCAAAAACAGAGACAAAGATAGCAAGAAATCCTTCATAAGGGATGTAAGCAACAACCTGCTCACCAGTCTACAGGACATCAGAGGCAGATGGAAGGAATACTTCCAGCAGCTTTTAGATGAAGAAAACAGCACAGAAGCTGCACTGCCCCAGACAAAGCCTATGATGAAAAGAAGCAGAGAAGGCCATCCTACAAGAATTAAGAATAGCACTAAGAAAAATTAAGTCAGGGTAAGCAGCAGGCTCAGATGAAGTCGCAGCAGATATGATCAAGATGTTGGATGCAATAGGGGAGAAATGGCTCCTGAGGGTACTCGTAACAGTATGATGAGAAAGACATATCCCAGATGCCTGAAAAATAAGCATCCTAGCGCCAGTGTACAATAAGAAAGAGGACATTCACAACTATGGACAGTACAGAGGTATCAAATTCCTGTCACACTGCATGAAAGTGCTGTAGAGGGTAGTTCATAAATAAATACACAGTGCAGTAGAAAGTAAGACGGGAGTTTGAATTCAGATCAGAATGCATTACGACTGACCAGATGTTGCACGAGACAGACAGTTGAGAAGAAGCTAGAGGACAGGAAGGGTATCAACTGGGCATTCCTAGACTTGGAGAAAACATATGACAAGGTTCCAAGAAAGCTGATACGGGCAGTCCTGTAGTGCAGGCCATGTACAAGAATCCAATAACTCAAGTATGAACAGTGTTCGGTCTCAGACAGGGGTTCCTAATGAGTGTAGGTGTGCATCAGGTTCAGTTCTCAACACAGTGCTGTTCATACTCATGAAAGACTACAGTACCAAACAGGTCAGAGGGGACAGATCAATGAATTTGCTGTACACAGACGATATTGCATTATAGGCAGACTCTGTGCAAAAACTTCAGCAAAGGATAAGGGAATGGAATGCAAAACTGAAGGCACATGGGATGGAATGAAGTACAGAAAGACAAATGTAATGGCAGTAAATGGGGAAATCATAAGAAGCTGAGAATTGACAGAAAGGAAGAGTGGAACAGGTTAACAGCTTCAAGCATCTGTGAGGGGTAGCTGAGAAGAAGGGAAGTCTGAATGAGGAGGTCAAAGCTAGAATCAGAGGGGCTATGGCCAACTGGCAGAGAGGGTCAGAGGTAGTGCATGACAGAAGAAGCTGAAAAGTAAGATGTACAAAACAGTGGTGTGACTAGTATTGCTGCATGGTACAGAGACCTGGGCAGTAAAGACAGTGCAGCTGAGACAGCTAGATGTGATAGAGATGAAGTGCCTGAGATGGGCGGCAGTATGCACACTGTGAGACAAAACAAATGAGGACAAAAAAGCAGAAGCCAAAGTAGCTCCAATGGCAGAGAAGGTCAAACAGAACAGATTAAAGTGGTTCGGGCACATGTGGAGGAAAGCAGAAGTCAATTTGGTTAAGAAGATTTGGGACAGACAGAAAAGAAGGCAGGAGGGAGTCCAACAAAGAGATGAACGGGTTGTGTGAGAGATGACCTGTGATAGTCAGACATGACTCGAAGAATGTATGAGAGTGGCATTGAATCAAGACAGATGGCAACAGGTGACACGACACCCTGACCCCATGCAGAAATTGGGAAAAAAAGAGGATGACGATAATATCATCAGATGTCTGGTTTCCTGTGTGACAAACATCAGGGCAAGCATTGCCTTAGTTACACTTGCCATCGACAAAGTAAGCTAAACTCCCCAAAAACAATGCATTACCCAAGTTAACATTCACAATGGGAAAGTTTGCTCAAGAAAATAGATGGTCCTGGACCTCAGCCTTGAGATGAAAAGGGATAAAGCCTCGACTATGACCCAGGTGACCTAGGTTTGACTAGGATCTCAGATACAGGAAGGAGCAAGGCAGGGGGCTGTAAGAATGAGGGTCCATTGCTGGTTCAGGGATGGAAGGCAATATGACCCTTGTGCCATTAACACCAACTGCTGGGCTGAAGTTCAGCAGGCAGCAGCTATTGGGTAGGGTGGCTCACACGACAAATCCAGTGAACATCCTGTCGGTACAAAGCATGCACAAGGAGCTTCACTACAGCAGCAGTACTTAAAACAAAGCCACCACTGAGACAGTTTTGTGGGAGGATCCTCATATAAATGCCGCTGTGCTAGCTCTTTACTGTTACCTCTAAAAGGGAATGACTACGCTAATAAAGTCTCACCCCCAAACAAGGAACAAATGATGAAAAGAACTCTAAACCCTACCTGGGAATGAACTGGCTGGCTTTCACCCTTGGAGCATGAATGAATGGGTCACTAGTGGGCTGGGTGGTGTGGCCTGAAAGTAGTACGAGTAATGGGATTTAAAAATTACATATGACAGTTGTGAAGAATTCAGAGTTCTGGAAATTTAGTGAGAAAATGGGAGAGTTGAAATGGTTTTGATATTTACTGCAACAATCGTTGAGTTGGGAAGTTTAAAGCACAGTCTCTACAACTAAATAAGATCTAACAATCTTGGTGCAGAAATGTTTCACACAGACTCCTGTGACACTAAACTGGAGTAAACAGATTCAGTGAGCAACAAAGTGAATACAATAGCCTAGTGCACACTGCTGTGGAATGAATCTGCGCTAAATGACAACACCCCTATTTTTTGCTAGACTTAAAATCCACTGCTATGTACATATGTTTGCGAGGGACAAATATTCTGAGTCAACACTAAATTATCATTTGGGAATCAGACAAGTATGAATCTTAAATTTCAATGGGATACAGTACAATTTTCTAGAACTTGGACTATCTGTATCAAAGCTGTGAACAAAGTCAACAATAAGTTTTCAACAGCCATTCTCTTGTGAAGAACAAAAGCCCCCCGTAGCCCTTAATTACTACTCTCAAGTCACTGCCACTCAGGAGAAAAATAATGCTTCCAAAAATTTCAGTCTTAAAATTCAGAAACTGTGGTGAAAATACGAATCCTGTTTGACTGCCATCACATACTGGTTTTCTTAAAACACTGTTTTGAGCTGGGTATCTTATATAAACTGTGGTATTTCTAATGGTAGTTCACCTACAGAAAGGAACTACATATATCTTTAGGCAGCAATATTTGTGCAGTTAGTTTTTAATCACTATTTTCCTGCCACTAAGAACTTTCAGTCGTGTTACACTGATACTCTCAAAAACATTCACCATGGTTAAGGAGTTGGTACTGAGGATGCCTCACAGCAGTTACTTGTATTTTGATGGGTCATCTGCTCAAGCAGTGTCATGGTAAGTGCACATCCAACAACCCTTTCATTCATCCCTGGTCTTCTTCACCTCCACTTTGGCCTGAACATCTTATATGTCTGTGGCCATGCTTGTTATTACATGTCCTCACAGGATCTGAAACAGCTACTATAGAACACCATCAATCAACACGGATAAGGTGTCCTTGCTCTCCTTATGACACAGGCTCATTTTTAAGCCTAGTTCCCTCTATCAACTTATGCTGACACAGTGCCTAGAGTGCCACTGAGCCCGGCTCTGTACCTTGTCTACCAAACAGAAACTTTACAAGGTTTAACAATGCAAATGGAGTACAAAGTAATTTCAGTGAAATTTTCTTCACATAAAGATATAGGTATAAAAATGCCTTTATCACCCAGTACAGTCAATTGCTATGTATAAGGATGAGGTGCTGATGACATTCCCCATTGCAATAAAAGAATTCAAAACCTAGTAAATATTACATCTCACTGCCTGACTTCAAATAACTCCAAAGGCAGCGCTCATCTAAAACTTGTCTTGTCCCATTTACCTTTCATCTTATGATGATTACATCAAGGTCAATGGTTGATCTGACTTATGAAATTTGGGCCATAATGTGTCTCACTGGCTAATATCTCTTCCTTACAGCTGCAGGATCTATGATTCAACCTCAGCCAAAAGTCACTGTAGTTGTGGAGAATGTACGTGCTTCCCCAATTCTGTATACATTTTTCTCTGGTACTGCACTTTGCTGGTTGACCAGCAAATCTAACCATGGTCAGGGGTGGCCGTACAAGCAGTTCTTCTGGCAATAAAATAAGGTGCTTGGCCTTAAACAGCATAATGTGAATGAACACTTATACACTGCACTGTAACACCAGCTAAATCCAGCTTCACAATGAAAAGCTGAAAGAGCAAAAATTCACCCACTGTCTTTCCATGGTCTCTTACTAATAGTAACTGCATCTCTGCTAAAACAGCTTTGCATAAACATACCTGCACACACCTGTTTCCAGGAGAGGTTGAAAATATTTTCAGTGCTATAACTCCTTTCTACTTTTACAGTAACACAGTGACACTAGCCAGGACCAATCTGGCATACCAAGGTCACAATTACTATACACTCATAAATGAATCACTTTTACCATGAACTTAAAGTAGCTACTGTGAAATCAGTCTCTTTCTTCAAAAGGCAGATGCTCCCTTCAATTTCTCTGGGATAGCAAAGGAAGTACAGTTGTGTACACTTACCATAAATGTAGATGTTCGAGTGTCTTCACTGTTGCAGTCATGAATGTAGGGTTCTCCCCTGCCGGCAGGCAGTCCTCGGTCGGCCAGAATCACAAAGTCTGGGTCTGGCATCGGCTGCTCAGCCATGCTCCCTGACGTCAGAGCGCCAGGAGTACAAAACTGACAGCCGACGCCATGTTCTCCAGTTTTTCTTGCCCCAGATGTCAGGAGTTCCAAAATGAGTAAGATCCCATACCCTTTGCAAATACACCTCAGAAGAAGGGTGAAGAAGGGAACCACACAAAAGAGAAAAAAAAAAATAAGAGGGGACAGGAGGGAGGGAAACCCAGACGGCAACAGCGAAGACACTCGAACATCTACATTTATGGTAAGTGTACACAAATGTACTATGTTCATCATGTTTCACTGTTGCAGTCATGACTGTAGGGTTGAATCCCAAAGCAGAATAAAGGGAGGTGGTTATAAAGTAGAGGGGGCGGCTAAAAGGCCCTGCAAGACTGCAGAAGCAAAGCCTGCCCTAGACTTAGAGTAGAGAGGTAGATTGTAGTGCTTAGAAAAAGTATGCACTGAACTCCAAGTTGCAGCTTCCAAAATGTCTTTGGTAGAAACTCCCCTGAGGAAGGCCGCTGAAGTGGCAGCAGCTCTGGTAGAGTGAGTCCTTATACTCCCTGGGATTTGCTTTCCATGGTGTGAATAACAAAATCTGATTCCATGAGCAATCCATTTAGAAATGGTCTGTTTTGAAATGGCTTTACCTTGGGAACTTGAAGCATAAGAAACAAACAATTGTTCTGATTTCCTGATGTCCTTGGTTCTGTCCAGGTAAAAACGTAGTTGTCTGTGTACATCCAAGGAATGCAAGATCCTTTCCCCCTTATTTTGAGGACTGGGGAAAAAAGTTGGCAAGTGAATAGTTTGATTTAAAGCCACTTTGGAAACCACCTTAAGCATGAAAGTAGGATTAGTCCTTAAAGACACCCTATCTTGATGAAAAATAATATATGGTTCCACAGCCATGAGAGCTTGCAACTCCGAAACTCTCCTGGCAGAGGTCAGAGCTAACAGGATGGCTGTCTTCCAAGATAAAAACTTGATGTCAGATGTGGCAGCAGGCTCAAAAGGAGGTAAGCTGAGTTTTTCCAGAACATAGTTGAGATCCCAGGCAGGAATGGGAGGAGATCTAGGGGGCCTTAAGTTCTTAGCTCCTCTGAGAAACTGTCTCATGCTGGTGGGAAAAGATTGGAGGGTCTGTATTATAATGAGCAGAAATAGCAGAGGCATGTATCTTTATGGAAGAAAAAGAGAGACCCTTATGTAAGGGGTCTGAAAATCAGAGGAATGTCAGGAATAAGAGGGTCGGAATCCTGAGCCTGCATCCAGGTTCAAAATCTTTTCCATTTTCCTGCATAAGATTTTCTAGTGCTATGCCGTCTGGTTTCCAAAATGACATCCATAACCTGCTTGGGTAGGAGAGAATGAATCATAGACCCTGGATTAACCAGACCGCCAGGTTGAGAGTTTTGACATGGGAGTGCAGAACCTGACCCTGGTGTTGGGACAGAAGGTTCGGAGTCTGTGGTAAAACCCAAGGGGGCTCCAGAGAAAGGTTTTTCAGTGTTGGGTACCAAAACTGTCGAGGTGAATTCGGGGCCAGCAAAATTATCATCTTGGGCTTGTCCTGTTTGATCTTTAATAACACCCGTGGAAGAAGGGGTAGAGGCGGGAAGGCATACCCCGAGAGGTTTCTCCAACTAAATGATAGTGCATCCAGTTTCTAAGCTAGTTCGTGGAATGTCCTGGTGCAAAAAATCTGTAGTTGATGATTGAGGTGGGATGCAAAGAGGTCTATGTGAGGACATCCCCAGACTGCTGTAATCATCGTGAATATTTCGGTGTCCAGCATCCATTCGTGTGGGTCCGACAGGTTTCTGCTCAGACTGTCTGCCAGGACGTTTTGCTTCCCTGGTAGAAACTGAGCTTGAAGTTCCAATTTGCAAGCTAGAGTTGTGTTCCATAGATTCATGGCTAGTCTGCAAAGGGGATAGGAATGTGATCCCCCTTGCTTGTTTATGTACCACATAACTGTGGTGTTGTCTGTCCATATCAGTAGTTGCCCTGGTTGTAGAAGATTCCTGAAGGCCAATAGAGCGTTCTGAACGGCTAGCATTTCCTTTAAATTGATATGCAGGTGCTTCTGATCCTTTGTCCAAAGGCCCTGCAGACAGTTGCCCTGCAAATGGGCTCCCCATGCATAATCTGAGGCGTCTGTGGTTAGTATCTGACTGGCTGGAGGCAGACTGAAGGGTTTCCCTTTGTTTAGAGTACATGCCTTGGACCACCAAAGGAATTCCTTTTGAAGACAAGGCAGGACGGTGATCTGTATGTCTAAACTGTGGCAATGCTGAGACCATACACTTTTTAGGTACCACTGTATTTTCCTCATATGTAGTCTTGCATATGGTAAGAGAAGGATGCAGGAGGCCATGTAACCCAAAGCCTGCAGGAATTTCCTTGCAGATAGCTGAGTTAATGTTGCCAAGGTTTTGAAAGTTGAAGCCAGCTGTAATTGTTTTTCGTATGTCAGAAATGCCATCTGGGTTGTTGTGTTTAGAAGAGCACCCAGAAAAGTTATCTGTTGCGAGGGTGTCAAATTTGACTTTTTTATGTTGACAGTGAATCCCAGGAACTTGAGAAGTTTCCAAACAAATTCTAGATGCTGGAGTAAGACATCCTTGCTGTCTGCCTGAAAAGACAATCGTCCAGATAAGGGTAAATTTGAATTCCCTTGAGTCTGCAATAAGCTACTACTAGAGCCAGGCACTTGGTGAAGACCCTGGGCGCAGTAGACAATCCAAAGGGCAGCGCAGAGAATTGATAATCCACAGTTACCATCCATGCGTTTTTGGTCAGCATTGGGAGTAGCTGCTGTAGAGTAAGCATCTTGAATTTTGGTATTTCGAGAAAAGTGTTTAAGACTGACAGATCCAGAATGGGTCTCCATGAATTTTGCTTTCTGGGGACTAGAAAGAGCCTTGAGTAAAAACCTTGTCCCATTTCTGAAAGTGGAACCAGTTCTATGGCTTTCACAGCCAAGAGGGCTTCCACCTGGTTTAAGGCCTCTAACCATTGATGTTTTGGTAGATCTGACCATCCGCTTGGTCTTGGTAGGGTATGAAAATGGAATTTGTAACCTCTGGAAACCACTTCCAGAACCCACTTGTCTTGGGTTATAGGAGTCCAATTTAGGTGAAAAAGAGAAAGTTTTCCTCCAAGAGGGGCTTCCAGGCAAGAAGTTCCTGCAGCCCAACAGAGGGAGTCATTCAGCCTGTTTTCTGTGAGCTTGCAGCCTGTCCTCTCCTCCCCTAGGGGTGGAAGCAGTCCACTGTCTTGGTCTATAAGAGGCTTGCGTTTGAGGTCTTCCTCGGGAGCGTCTGTATCTACCCCTCTGAGGCCTGTCTGAATTGGGAAAGGACCAATTTTTTGTAGGCCAATTCCTACTAAATCTGGGTGGCTGTACTTGTAAGAAATCCTTAACCGTTTGCATGGATTTTGCCTTGTCCTCCATCTTCTTTATCACCTCTTCAGCCTTAGATCCAAACAAAACATTATGCTGAACAGGAGCATCCAATAACTTAGCTTTTACTTGATCTGGCAAGTTTTGTTCCTTTAACCAAGCATGCATTCTAATGACTGTACCAGAGGCAGCAGCCCTACAAGAAGCCTCTAAGGCATCAAATCCACAGTGTAAACCATGCTTCCCAACTTGTTCAGTGGCATGCATTAAGTCATGTAATTCCTTATCATCTGCACAGGCGGAAATGGAAGTTAGCTTTTGTTTCAAAACAGACAGAAGGAATTGCTGGTATTTCAGCATATGAAATTGACAGTTTAAAGCCCTAATAGATAAAGTAGCTGAAGTGTACACTTTTTTGCCCCATCTTTTTAAAGATCTGGAATCCTTCTCAGTGGGAATGGGGTTTTTAGCAGAAGTGGCCTTAACCCCCTTGGGGCCCTGAGAAATGGTTTCGGGATCAGCAGAAGGGTTCTTGTATAAAAACTGGTGGGAATCAGGAACCTTATAATATCTGTCTGGCTTAACAGGAGCTGGAGGAAAAGAGTCAGGGGTTAAGTTAGCCTCCGAAAAAGCATCATCCACAATATCCAAAATAGGAGGAATAGCCAAGGGTCTATGTTGGGGAAGAAGAAGAAAATCCCTTAGTCTTTTCTTAGATTCTGAGTGCTCCTGTCCTTCCCAGTGAAAATGTTCCCTCATTTCATGCAAAGTTTCCCCAAAAGAGAAATTCTCAGGGGGAGAAGCTGAAGGAATAGATTCCTCAGCATCAGAATCCTCACAAGGAGGGAAAGAATATTCCTGGTCAGAAGAAGAAACTGAAGAAACAGAAGCCTGATCAGAGGAGTCATAATACACTTCCTGCCTTAGCCTTTTATCTGGAGGGGGATGTGAACCCCTAATCATAGTAAGTAAGTCCTCCACCATCTTAAGTAACTGTTTCTGAGACTTGGGTGCCGGATCAGAAGAGGCCTGGGCTGCAGTCTTTGATTTGGAAGGTGTCTTTGCCTTTATTAGAAGCTGAGTAGGCCTGAAAACCCCTTCGGAAGCCGGTACCTGCACAGCGGCTCCGGACCCATCCGAAGGAGCATTGTCCGAAGGTCCTGCAACAGAAATATTCAAAGGCCTAGTTGGCTCCTCATGGGAGTCCGTTTCGGCTATCGGTTCTGAAATGGCCGACGACAGGGGCTGCAAAAACGCCTCACTGACGACGGCCGAACCTGAAGCTGGCTCTGCTTGTACAACATCGTCTGATTTGGACCTCGGAGGCCTGTCTTTATCCTTGCGTTGTTTGTGAATTTCGGTAGCCGGAACCGTATCGGACGACATTTTGTAATTAAATCGCCTACCGAAGTAATGAAATGCAAAATCGTACCTTCGTTTAATTGTACGTTGATTGAATCTAGCACAAAACCGACAACTAGCTACGTCGTGGTCAGGGCCTAAGCAAGGAATACAGTAAGAAAGAAAATCCTTATGAGGTATTTGCTTCCCACATGAAATACAATTATTAACTTTTTCTGACATCGGACTGGAGCAAGAAAAAAGTTTCCCCAATGGGGTACTTAGCTTTGAGTAGGAGAAGAAAGTCTTCAGACTGAAGTACGTTTATAAAAAATTGTCAGGAGTCAGCCGACCGGCACTTGCGAACTGCTATCACCACACGGCAAGAAAGACTGGAGAACATGGCTTCAGCTGTCAGTTTTGTACTCCTGGCGCTCTGACGTCAGGGAGCATGGCTGAGCAGCCGACGCTGGACCCAGACTTTGGGATTCTGGCCGACCGAGGACTGCCTGCCGGCAGGGGAGAACCCTACAGTCATGACTGCAACAGTGAAACACGATGAACATCCTCAGATTCTCTCTCCACGCTCTATTTTCAAGTTTCACTACTCTGGGAAACAGTTCCTTCTGGGAAACCTGATTTTCTGCCATCCATTCCTTTATACTAATCTTACCTTTCTGCAAATCAGTCAATTCATGTGAATGGCTACTTTGTGTTTCCTCCATTTTTCCAACCTTTTATTACTTGATTTAATACATTCTATTAATTCCCTGCTTATTTTCAAGAATTCTGAAGGTACTGGCTTACTTATCCTTCTAAGCTGCTGGAAGTCAGCTTCTGCACTGATGGTAAAAGTGATCATCTTCCTGCGGATCAGCCACAAGGTTGAGGTTATTTTCAACAAAACTATTACTTCTCCATTTTCACAAACTTTTTCTTAGATTTTCCAGTTTTATTTTATTTTTTGGTAGCCAGACCTTTTACTTAGTGACTAGTAACCAAGACAATCAAAAATAAACAACCTTTACTCTTTTTAGCTGAATTCTTAGTTTCCATACTGAGAAAACTCATTTGTTCCAAAGTCAGCTGCTATAATAAGACCTTCATAAGAGTCTGGGAGTTTTTTTTTAATTCTTTGCAAGATGAGGCAACAGATTGACAATGAAAGAGTAAAAGAAGCACATTTCCTGACTTGTATCAGAAAGCCAGTCTAAAATTGCTACTGACAGACAATACTGTTACTGGGGAGGGCCAAGAAAGTACAGTTGTGTACACTTACCATAAATGTAGATGTTCGAGTGTATTCACTGTTGCAGTCATCACACTTGCGTTATCTGCCTGCAGGTAGCCCTCAGTTGGATACTGTCGCGTCTTCCGTGACATCAGGTCATCAGGGGTATAAAATATGCAGCCAATGCCATTACATCAGTTTTTCTTGCCCCAGATGTCAGGAGCCTCCATAATAGGAAGCAATTACATGGTGTGGAACACCTCCAGTAAAAAGTAAATACCACAGCCATAAGATATGGCCAAAAAGAGTAAGGGTAGAAAGCATAGAGAAGTCAGGGGGCTGGAGGGAGGGTAACCAGGACTGCAACAGTGAATACACTCGAACATCTACATTTAGGGTAAATGTACACAACTGTACTATGTTCTGCATGTTTCACTGTTGCAGTCATCACACTTGGGTTGATTCCCAAAGCTGAGGAAGGGTGGAGGCAATCAAAAAGTGATAGGGCTGGCTAGCAGGCCTTGTAAGACTGCTGTAGCAAATCCAGATCTGGATTTAGAAAAGCTAGGTAATTGGTAATGCTTGGTGAAGGTGTGTACTGAACTCCAGGTTGCAGCTTCCAGGATGCCTCTGGTAGGGACTCCTCTGAGAAATGCTGTAGAGGTTGAGGTAGCTTGAGTGGAATGTGTCCTGATCCCCTGGGAGGTAGGTTTTCCATGGTGTTTGTAGAAATAGATGCAGTGTGCTATCCATTTGGAGATGGTTTGCTTTGAAATGGCCTTGCCCTCTGCCCCTGTAGCAAAGCTGACTAGGAGCTGGTCAGATTTTCTGAAAGGTTTAGTCCTGTCAAGGTAGAACCTATGCTGTCTGTGCACGTCCAAGGAGTGCAGGATCCTTTCCCCTTTATTCTGAGAATTAGGAAAAAAAGGTTGGTAAATGGATGGATTGGTTTAAAGCCACACTGGATACCACCTTAAGCATAAATGATGGGTTAGTCCTGAGGGAAACCCTGTCCGCATGGAAGATAATGAAGGGTTCCACAGCCATACGGGCCTGCAATTCAGACACTCTTCTTGCTGAAGTGATGGCTAGAAGTAAGACTGTTTTCCAAGAGAGGAATTTTAACTCTGCTGTAGCAGCAGGCTCAAAAGGGGGAAGCGTGAGCTTCTCTAGTACAAAGATAAGGTCCCAGGCAGAAGTGGGAGCTCTCCTCGGGGGGGTCTTAAATTGTTAGCTCCTCTCAGGAACTGTTTGACCAGAAAGTGAGAGAAGAGGGGTGGCTCAGTATTGTAATAAGCTGAGATGGAGAGGCATGAATCTTAACTGATGAGAAGGATAGGCCTTTGTGGAGCAGCTCTGCTAGATAATCTAGGATTTGAGGTACGGTGGGCATGGCTGTGTCCTTTCCTTGAGACTGGCTCCAAAAATAGTATCTTTTCCACTTTTCTGAATAGGATTTCCTAGTACTAGGCCTCCCGGCCTCAAGGATGACATCCAGCACCTGTTTGCTGAGGGTTGCTTGTGATGTATTCAGGAAATAAGACATGCTTCTAGGTTCAGGGCTTGCAGCTGAGGATGCAAAATCTGGCCCTTCTGCTGGGACGGCAGAGAGGGGGTCTGATGTAGGTGCCAGGGTGGCACTGTTGTCAAACTGCGTAAAAGTGGGTACCAGTACTGGCGTGGCCAGTCAAGTGCAATAAGGATTGTCCTTTTGTCCTGTTTGATCTTGAGTAGTACTTTCGAGAGGAGGGGCAGAGGGGGAAAGGCACAGATTGAGAGGTTTTCTCATGTAAAGGATAGGGCATCCACTTTCCATGCTTGGCTGTGGGGAGTTCTGGTGCAAAATTTGCTCAAATTATGGTTTTGGGGGAAGCAAAGAGGTCCACCTCTGGTGTCCCCCACCTGTGGATTAGAAGCTTGAATGAGTTGGGTTCCAGTTTCCACTCGTGTGGGTCCATTAGATTTCTGCTTAAGTCGTGTACCAGTGAATTCTACATGCCTGACAGGAATTGAGCTTGCAGGTGCACTTGGTTGCTAAAGGCTGTGTTCCACAGAGCCATGCCTAACCTGCACAGTGGGTAGGAATGAGTTCCCCCTGCTTGTTTATGTACCACATAACTGTGTTGTGGTCTGTCTTTATCAAGAGTTGTCCTGGAAGGGTAAGGTATTTGAAGGCTGTCAATGCATTCTGCATATCTAACATTTCTTTTTGATTGATATGCAGGCGCATTTGTGCTGGGCTCCATTTGCCTGCTATGTGAGCCCCCTATGCATAGTCTGATGCGTTTGTTGTCAGGGTTTTTGTGGTGGGGGGGTTGAGTGAAAAGGAGTCCCTTGTTGTGGTTGCAGGCCTCTGCCCTTAGGCAAGGAATGATATGAATTAGAAGTTATGTACTCACCATAACGTTCCATCTGAGTAGGTGTATTCATTTGTCTGCAACCTGTGGGTTATGGATCCGATATCGGATCCGAACCGGCATGGTTTTCCAGCTATGGATCCAAGCTCTCAGCTCCTCCCCTCACCCATAATGCCCTGCTCTACCCTCATGACCTCAGATCGAGTTTGCCAACGCAACAACACCCTAAAAAGGGTAACATAGAATATGCAGGAAACTGATAGGCCAGGGGGATAGGAGGGCGGGATGGTTGCAGACAAATGAATACACCTACTCAGATGGAACGTTATGGTGAGTACATAACTTCTAAATCTGAAGTAGGATATTCATTTGTCTGCAACCTGTGGGACAGAGTCCCCAGCTACCTGAATCTTGGGCGGCCATCATGGAAGGATATTCCGAGCACCGCGAGCCAAAGGATGCTCTACCCTAGATGCAAGATCCAACTTATAGTGGGAAATAAACGTATGAGATGAAGCCCACGTGGCTGCTGCACAAATATCATCTAGAGGAATCCTAGCCTTGAAGGCTGCCGAGGTAGATACTGACCGGGTTGAATGGGCATGAACACCCTCCGGGCCTTCCTGAAGCTTGATAAGCCAATAAAATGCACTGTGAAATCCAGCGGGACAGAGAAACTTTAGAGATTGGCTTGCCCAAATTGAATTTTGCAAAGGAAATAAACAGCTGGTCGGATTGCCTATGACCAGCTGTCCTGTTCAGATAAAATCTAAGTTGCCTGTGAACATCTAGTGAATGTAGCTTATATTCACCTTTGTTTTCATATTTAGGAAGAAAACAGGAGGTTAATGGATTGATTGATGTTTGCTTCAGAAGCGATTTAGGAAGAAAAGACGGGTTGGTCCTGAGGGAGACACGGTCCGGATGAAATACCAAGTAAGGAGGTTTAGCTGATAATGCTTGAAGTTCAGAAACTCTCTTGGCTGATGTAATGGCTACCAAAAGGCTGTCTTGTAGGACAAGAATTTGAGATCCACCGAGCTGGCTCGAAGGAGGCGGTCAAGGCCTGTAGGACCAGAGAAAGGTCCCAAGGAGGAACTGCTTGTTTTATAGGGGCCTGAGAAGAAAAGTACCTTTAAGAAAAATTTTACACAATTTGGCTGACATAAGAGGATTAGAGTCATGGCCAATGTGATAGTGAGAAATTGCCGCCAGTTGTACTTTGACTGTGGAACTGCTGGCACCATCGTTAAAGAGAGTGGTTAGAAAGTCAAGCACTAAAGGGAGAGGAACCGTGAAGGGATTCAGGCCTTGCCGCCCGCCCCTAAAGAGAAACGTTTCCACTTGCTTCGTAAACATTTCTAGTGGATGGTTTATGAGCCACCAATATTGCCTTTACCGGTGTAGAAAGACCGGGAATCCTTATCAGGAGTCGAACTGGTGCAGCCTACCGGTCAGCTTCAGGTTGTCCAGATTCGGAGGAGGAATGCAGGATGGATGGGATATCAGATCCGGGATGGGATCTAGAATCCAAGGAGGATTCACCGAGTGAGACCTTAGGAAGGGGAACCAGATCTGTCGAGGCCAGAATGGAGCAATGAGAATCATTCTGCAACCCACCCGAGAGGCTTTCTGAAGAACTTGGAGCATCAGAGGCAAGGGTGGATAGGCATACAGAAGACCGGGTGGCCAAGCATGCACCAGAGCGTCTCTTGGGGTACCTCCGGAGGAGGTATTAGAGCTAAAAACTGTCGCACTTGGTGTTTGAGGGAGAAGCAAAAGATCGCATGAAGGGGTTACCGTGCGAATATGCTCCGCTACTTGACAATTGAGAGACCACGGGTCAGAATGGTGCGACTGAGCTTGTCCGCTAGGATGTTGTACCGACCGGAATGTGTTGCTATTAGAAAGCGATTGGTGGAGATTGCCCATTCCCAAACTCTCATGGCCTCGACAAAGAGGGTAAGACCTTGTTCCCCTTGCTTGTTGATGTACCAGACAACAGACATGTTGTCCGATTGAATCGCAATTGTTCCCAAGGGAAGAAAGTCCTGAAGTGCTAGGAACGCTAAGAGCACTGCTCTCATCTCTAGAACATTGATATGCAGTAAGGTCTCTGAATCGCTCCACGTGCCTTGGACGGTCCGCCCGCAGTGCCCCCACCCGAGGCGGGAGGCGTCCGTGGTCACCGTGGCGAGAGGGGAGAAGCACAAAATGGGCGGCCTGTGGAGATCCGGGAGTGGAGCCACCACAAGAGGGACCGCTTGCAAGCCTTGCTGATCGCTATGGGATGATGCATGGGAGAGCAAGGTATGACCACTGTACTAAGAGCGTCCACTGTAGAATGCATATTGAGCCTGGCAAGAGGAAGAAGTGCTATAGCCGATGCCATGGACCCTAGAGCCCTCAGGACCAACTCCGCTGGAACAGAACTTGAATGGAGAATGGCCCGTACCTGGAGCTGCAGATTTAGAACTCTGTCCGCAGTGAGGAAGGCTCGTAAACTCCTTGTGTCTAGCCTGGCCCCTATAAAATCTAAGAGCTGTGGGCCAGGTTGGATTTTTGTATTTATTGTGATGCCCAGAAAGGGAGCAAGATGGAGAAAGGAGTCTCGCCAATAGAAGTAGATGCCTTGTTGGGGCGGTAGAAGCCAGTCGTCCAGGTAGGGAAAGACCTGCACCCCTGAAGCCTCAGGTGGGCCGCTACCACTGCTAATACTGGTGAACACCCTGGGGCTGTGGTGAGACCAAAGGGAAGGACCCGGAACTGGTAGTGACTGGCTCCCAGCCGAGCGGAGAAACCTCCTGAGCGCCTGTCCATCAGGATGTGGTAGTACGCCCCTTGAGGTCTATCGAGCACATCCAGTGATTTTCTCCCAGAAGGGGAGAATAGATTGCAGAGTGACCATTCGGAATTTTTCTTTGGGGACTGCCAGATTCAAGAGAGAGGTCTAGGATTGGTCTTAGTTCCCCGTCTTTTTGGCACTAAAAAGAATCTGGAGTAGAACCCTGATCCGATCTGGTCTGGCTGGATGGCTCTTTTCTTTAGCAGATGGGTGGGACGTCTGGGAGGACTTCAACTTTGGAAGGTGAAGGAAAGGAATGCGATATCCCTGGATATGATTTGGAGAACCCAGCGGTCCGATGTTATGGACTCCCATGCCGCTAGCCGACTGCCTCCAGAGTAGAGCAGTCGGGCAACCCTCAGGAAGGTTCCCTCCTCCCTGTCCTCCTCTCCCACGGAAGGACTGCTTGTCCGCCGCACGGTGGGAGTGCTGCGACTTCCCGAACCACATCTTCTTCTGACCCTTTTGGTTCCTAGAATAGGGCCTCTGGGGTGCAGAGAAGATTCCGAGGCAGACAGCGTCTTCCGTCCTTTTAACGGTCTTGCCAAACAGAGGAGAACCATCAAAGGCGGCGCTTTGAAGGGCTCAGAAAAATGGCCTGACGCCCAGTGACCAGTCCTGTCCCGCGCCTTCCGTTGCATGGGAGAGTAGCATAGAAGTATTTGTAACTGACCTAAGAGTGGCCATACGGGTGGAGTGCAGAACTCTGTCCTCCTCCGAAATGGACTCAGGGGGATGCAGCGATTCCTTAATAAGATCTCGCTGCATCCTAATGACATGTGCCAAATAGTTCAGCTGCCTTTACCAGAAGGTCGCCGAACTGAACATCCGCTTCCCAAGCGGTCCATCATCCGAGACTCCTTGCTCGGTGGGTGGACTGAGGGACTCTCCTGAGCCAGTTCCCTCTTTGTGGCCGCCGTCAACATGGCATCTACCGGAGGCCCTCAATGGGCCCGGTCGGATGGCGGACTAAGGATCCTATCCGGTCTTTTGGGAATTGGCTCCACGGTGTCCGGTTCCTTCCACGCCCTGGTGGTAATAAGGTCCACCAGGGGTGCAGGGGACACCCAAGAGGTAGACGGGCCCGTTCAAATGCCTCCAAGAACACGGACTCGTCCGAGGAAGACTTGGGGCAGACCACCCCCTTATATTTCCATGATGTCTCCAAAGGAGACATCCTCGGGGTGACCGTGGGAGCCTTCCCTTCCTCCAAGTCCGTGTCTTCTGTGAGAGACTCGGGAGTCAATGTGCCTCCGGACCTCCTCTGGGGGCTGTCAGAGGAGTCCTGCAGCAATTGCTCCATAGGAGCAACTTGGGGCACAGAAACGGGCTGTCCCAGGGGCCGGATGGTGGAAGCCTGGCCCAGTGCAGAGGGAGGACGGAGCCGGAACAAGTGCCGGGGTCCGAGACCCTCAACAGAGCCCTCTCCACTACATCAAAAGCGAAGGGAGCCGACCTCGACCAAAGGATCCGACAATCGGCTCCCTCGGCACTGAAGCGCCGGATCCGGGACAGTATGCTCCGACACAGACCGAGCACTGATCCCCGGATCCGAGGCTCGGATCCAGGCTCCGAGGTCGGATCCGACGCATCAGGGCGGGTGGCCAGTACTATCGGCGAGCTGCTCGAACCCGGACAGCGGGTCGGAGAAGGAGCAATAGGCTTAAAAAGGCGTGAGCTCCCCGGAGGCAAGACACTCCCATCTGCATCTGGACCTGGATGAACCTTCTCATCATCCGGTCCACATCAGCATCAGAAAGGCTATGTGTAGATCTCGGCGAGGCTACCGAGGTAGGCCTGGAGTGCCTCCTCGATAGCCTCGGCTCTCCTCCTCCTCAGGACCCGGTGAAAAGCACACAGGGGACCGGGCCGAGAAGGAGGAGACCGAACCGACTTGAGCCGGGGGAGAAGCTTGGCTGGCGGGGCGAAACAGAGGTCTCGGCCCGCCAGGTGGCTTCTCCGGGTCCTTTTACTAGCATCCCTCTCCTCCAGAAGCGGGAGGTTGAGTCCCAGGAGCAGGAGGGGTGCCTGGGGAACAACCGTAGCCACAGTTGTTCCCGAAGGAGCGGAGGCCGGAGCCAGTCTGGCGGTAAAGACCGCCAAGACAAGCTTGGACCTCCGCTCCCTCAGTGCCCTGGGGTTGAACCCTGCAATGGAACAACCAGATGTGAGGTGTTCAACCGAGACCTACACACACCGAGTGGCCATCAGCGGTGAGAGCTTATGGCCACACTCGAGCATTTGGAGAAAATAGATTTAGGCTGATCAGCCATAATCTATAAAGCTACTAAAAGTAACTTAAAAAAGACACACAGGCCCAACACACACACTCTACGCAAATAGGAGGGAAAAAATTACTTAATTTAACTCAAAATAAAACTATCAAAGGAAACCTAAACTTTCACACAGAATTACACAAAAAGCTTAAAATTTTCTGTTTTAACAGGTAATAAATCACCACTTAGCTGAGAGCTATGAATGCAAATCCAGTCACCAGCGCGGCAAACGAGATCTGGGGTCATGAGGGTAGAGCAGGGCATTATGGGTGAGGGGAGGAGCTGAGAGCTTGGATCCATAGCTGGAAAACCATGCCGGTTCGGATCCGATATCGGATCCATAACCCACAGGTTGCAGACAAATGAATATCCTACTTCAGATTCACTGTTTCCAGGTCCTGAGAATGTTGACACCAGAGACTTTTTAAGTACCACTGAAGTTTCTTCATATGCAGTCTTGCATATGGAATTAGGAGAATGCACAAAGCCATGAACCCTAGGGCTTGCAGTATATTTTTCTTGCAGATGGCTGTGTTTGGGTGGCCAGTAGTTTGAAGTAAATTGACAGATAAACCTGCTTTTCTGGAGTGAGGAATGCCATCTGGGAAGCTGTGTTCAAGCTTGCTCCCAAGAATACAATTTTTTGGCTGGGTACCAGATGTGATTTCTTCTCTTTGATGGTATACCCCAGGGAAGTTAGGAGTCTCTTTACAAATGCCAGGTGCTGAAGTAGCAATTCCTGACTGTCCGCCTGAATCTGGCAATCGTCCCAGTATGGGTAAATTTGAATGTTCTCTGCCTGCAGTATGCAATGGCTGGAGCCAGGCACTTTGCAAATACCCTGGGTGCAGTAGATAAGCCAAAGGGAAGTGCAGAGAACTGATAGTGCATAGAGCCTGCTCTGAAATGTAGATATTTCCTGCAAGATTGCCTTATGGGGATGTGCAGGTAAGCTTCTTTTAAGTCTAGGGTGACCAGCCAGGAGTCCTTGGCTAGCATAGGAGGCAGCTGTTTTAGTGTAAGCATTTTGAACTTTGGTACCACCAGGAAGGTGTTGAGAATTGACAGATCCAGAATAGGGTGCCAAGAGTTCTCTTTTCTGGACACCAGAAACAGTCTGGAGTAGAAACCCTGTCCCCTTTGCTCTGTTGGAACAGGTTGAATAGCCCTGATACTGAGAAGAGAAAGTACTTGCTTTTAGGCCTCTGCCCACTGGTTTGGGGGAAGGTCTGGCAATCCGCTTGGGGCTGGCAGTGAGTGTAATTAGAATCTGTATCCCTGGGATACAATGTTTAAGACCCATCAGTCCTGGGTAATGTATTCCCAGTTTTTTGCATGCAGGCGAGTTTTCTTCCTAGGGTGCAAGTACTTGGGCATGGCTGGGAAGGATGAAGGACAAGTCATTGTGAACGTTCGTTTTCCATAAGAGGGTGGCTTACCACTCCCTGTTTTTGAGGTGGGAGCACTCCATTGTTTAGATCTGTGCATACCCTGAGACTGTAGTCTTTGTGCTCTGTTGCCCCTGGGTTTGGACTGAAAGCCTGGGAGGGACTGGAAAGGACCAGTTTTTTGAAGGCCAATGCCTACTGAATCTAGGTGGCTGTACCTGTTAGAAATCTTTAACAGTTTGCATAGATTTAGCTTTTTCCTCCATCTTTTTAAAACCTTCTTCTGCTTTTGTGCCAAAAAATATTCTTGGTTTAATGGAGCATCTAGTAATTTTGCTTTGACATGGTCTGGCAAGATTTGTTCCTTCAGCCAAGCATGCCTTCTCAGAACAGACCCAGTGACAGCAGCCATGCAAGATGCTTCTAAGGCATCAAAACCATACTGCAAAGTATGTTTACCAACTTGGTTTACAGAATGCATTAACTCCTGTCAATCTTTATTTTTTGCACAATCCGGGATCAACAACATTTTTGTTTAATTAATTCCAAAATATGCTGCTGGTACTTCAACATGTGAAACTGGCAATTTAAAGCCCTGAAGGCAAGAGTTGCAGAGGTATATACCTCCTTACTCCATCTGTCTAAAGCTCTGGAATCCCTATCTGAAGGGGTAGGGTTTTTGGCTGTAGTAGCCTTAATACCTTTAGGTCCCTGGGAAATGGTCTGAGGGTCTGGAGTAGAAAATTTGTGAGAGTCAGTTACTCTGTAGTACCTGTCAGGCTTTCTAGGGGCTGGAGGTAAAGTATCAGGGGTAAGACTTGATTCCATGAAGACATCATCAACAATATCCAGGACAGGAGTATAATGGCCGACCGGCACTTGAGAACTGCTTCTGCTTCTGGCACCCACGCGGTAAGAAAAGCTGATGTAATGGCGTCGGCTGCATGTTTTATACCCCTAACGTCATGGAAGAAGAGACAGCATCCGACGCAGAAATCCCAAGACTCTGGTATTCGGGCCGACTGAGGGCTACCTGAAGGCAGATAACCCAAGTGTGATGACTGCAACAGCGAAACACGAAGAACATTATATAAATTTAAGCATCCTAGTTCCTGTGACTCGAAATATGTATGAGTTATAGGAGGCTACTAATTGCAGAGTGTACTCTGATCTTGTTATTAATACACTTAAAACAAATGCCATTCTGGTCTCTAAAATGAGCAGATTTGATAATTTGTAGGCACATTTAAATTGTAATAAGGCTTTCTTGATGACCCTTTTCTTCCATCATGTATCCTTCTGGCAGTCAACTACAACTCTGCACTGTAAGTGGCAGTCAAGGGCTAAGGAGGTTCACTGTTTTGTAATGGAAGATGTACTACATTTGTCTTTCATGTAGACAGTCACTTCTCTCTCAGATGCAGCGGTGTTCTCCAGAAAGGCCTAATTTCCTACAGTACACCATCATCATTACAGTTGCCCCACCTTACAAAAAAGCCAGGTTG
This sequence comes from Protopterus annectens, assembly GCF_019279795.1. Taxonomy (NCBI): domain Eukaryota; kingdom Metazoa; phylum Chordata; order Ceratodontiformes; family Protopteridae; genus Protopterus; species Protopterus annectens. Next base: position 644,418,399 of record NC_056737.1, read on the forward strand.
AAAGCATCAGTCAGCAGGAATGCGCCCAAACCACCATAATTTCTTCCTTACTAATCTCCATTCATAGTTTGGGAAGTACAGCTACAACTGTAGCCAGGTTGTTGATGATCAGTGATAAAAATAAACAGGAATGCAAAACACTTAAGCTTCAGTTCTTCCACAGGAATTCAAACCTAGTTAACTGAATATGAAATGATGAACTTACAACTTTAAACAAAAAGTTTAAATTACATATGACTTGCACTTGTTACTTGCCAAAAAGCCCTGAAGTATTTTTAAGAAATGACTATGTTCTTATATTTCATTCAGTATGGATTATTCTTAATCCCTTGACATTTTTACTGCAGCGCCTTTTGCCTACCAGATGTGACAGTGCAGGTAACACCTCACAGCACACTGTCACAGGTCTGATTTTAAAAAATATATTCTTGATGCACAAATCACAGGGTGATATTAATGTATGAGCTGTCTGTTCATGCATAAAACCATTATTTTGCTGTTGACATTTGTTTACACGATGAATAAGAATTATGTCTTTCACTACCCACAAAGACGTCTTTGTATAAATACGACAAAAAATAACAGATACACTATACAAAGATATGTATATATATATATATATATATATATATATATATATATATATATATATATATATATATGGGTCCCCTACACATGGTTGAAATGCCACAAAGTCATATGTTTGACTTTCGAAATCCCGACCATGTGTAATGGACATCTCCGTGAAGTGCGGAATGGAAAGATTTCCATTTCCGCACTGTAGTGCGATCTTGGAGTTGGTATATTAAAGTTACGGGGGTGCGGGGGGGTGTAGACCCCCTGCTAACACTTAGAAAGTGAGTTACTGTTGTGTTTTTTTTTTAACATGTTCAAAATTGCGGAAGTCAAACATACGGTCTCAGTCATATGGGTTTCAGCTTTCTGCAATTTCGATCATGTCTAGTAGACCCATATATATATATATATATATATATATATATATATATATATATATATATATATGTGTGTGTGTGTGTATATATATATATATATATATATAGCATTCACAAGCAAGCAAATTATCCTTATCAGCATTTAAATGCATTAATCATGTGCGACACCACAACAGTTTTTACATAACTGAATGTAATTTTCGTGCTGTGTACAACTGTTTTGGTAATGCAGTACATTTGTAAAACATACACTACAGAGGTGTTTCACCTGTATGTAGCATTTGAGTTAATTATTCAGGTGAAAATGAACCATTCCTATTTTTTGTGGCAAATTTGTCAAATCATTATGTTGGTGCATATGTGGCTTGAGAAAGTGTATGATGTTCCAATGACCCAGATGATAATTTCATTAATTCACCTTCAGCCTTAAAGCTGACCACCACCATAAACAAAAACAAAAACAAAGGCTATATGTCAACATATAGGATTATGCCTAGTTTTCAATTTGCAACCAGACTACTGTGTGTTTCACTAATGGAGGTCAAGAATTCACCTCTCAAAGCTTTGCTCAAGTTCTTCTTGATGTCCAATTCTCAGATACTCAAATGGTCATAACTTAAAAAAGAATAGTTGTGTAAAATCTTACTATAATCATAGATGTCCTTCTCTTCCATGTTGCAGTATTCTTTCTGTGGGATCCTCCACCTCAGGCAACCCAAACCCCGGCTCCCATGCAAAAGCTTACGCCTGGTTGCTGCCAGTGTGTGCAATGTCACATGCAAGACCATAAACCACGGGCCTTAAATGTGATGTCTGCATGCACAGACCTCAGAAGTGACTGCCCGGTTTGACAATAGTCTAAGTAGTGCCAAATGATGCCATCTAGACAGGTTAAATGTAAAACGTAGGGGGATAGGTGGGTGGGAAGGAATACTGCAACACGGAAGAGAAGGACATCTATGGTTATGTAAGATTTTACACTATTCTATGCCCTTCTATCCCATGCTACAATACACTTTCTGTGGGAGAGTACCACAGCTCAAGTAGGAGGAAGGGAGGTGAAAGATGCTGCAGATTCCTGCTCTGGTGATATGGTCCAATTTGTAATGTTTGGTGAAGGTATGCACAGAGGACTACGTGGCTGCCTCAAGAATGGTAGTTGTGTCCAGGCCTTTGAGGAAGGCCCCAGAAGAGGCCACAGCTCTTGTAGAGTATGCCCTAACCCCATGAGGTAATTGTTTTCCATGGTAGGAGTAGCAGAAGGTGATAGTTTTTCTTATCCAGCAGGAAATTGTTTGGACACCGCCTTGCCCAGGGTCCTGGGGTGGAAGGACACAAAGAGCTGATTGGACTTTCTGATAGCCTTGGTTTTGTCCAAATAGAACCTTAATTGCCTGTGGACATCACGGGAGTGGAGTATTCTCTCACAGTCACTCTTTAGGGAAGGAAAGAAGGTGGGTAAGTGAATAGACTGAGTGACAGCTCATTGACCACTATGGGCATGAAGGAGGGTTTGGTGTGCAGGATTCACCCTATCTTTATGGAAGATTGTGTAGGGTGGAGAAGCTATTAGTGATTGCAATTCTGAAACCCTTCTGGCTGAGGTAAGGGCTACCAGTAGGACAGTTTTCCATGTGCACATCTGCAGAGAAACAGAGCCAGCTGACTCAAAGGGAGCAATTGTGAGTTTTTCTATGTAGTTTAGATCCCAGGGTGGAGAAATAGGTTTCCTTGGTAGCCTACTGTGGAGAACCCCTTTTAAGAATAGTTTGACATCTAATCTGGAAATTAGAGGTGGCTCCTGAGGTAAACAGGCAGAGATGGCATAAAACTGGACCTTGACTGATGAATATGAAAGGTCTGATTTTATGAGCTCACACACATAGGCTAAGAATAGGAGAATATCCACTTGGAAGGGATCCCTATGCCTTTGGAGACAACATTTGGAGAACTTTTTCCATTTGGAAACATTGGAGCTCCTGGTATTGGGTTTCCTGGCCTCCTCCAGGATAGATATCACGTCCTCAGTGTAGCCACTGCTGAAGGGTTTCAAAAGTTTATCAACCAAAAGGTTAAGCACAGCATCTCCAGGTGTGGGTAAATGAGAGACCCCTTCTGTTGTGTGAGCAGGCCCACCTTGTGAAGTAACCTGTGGTGACTGCCCTTGGCAAGAGATTGAAGAAGGGGGAACCAATGCTACCTTGGTCAATAGGGAGTCACCAGCAAGAACTTTGGCTTGTCCCTCCTGATTTTTAGGAGGACTTTCTGAATGAGCAGGAAAGGAGGGAAGGCATAAAAGAACAGTCCCTTCCAAGAAATGGTGAAGGCGTCCACTCTCTAAGCTAATGGGAAGGGATCCTTGGCACAGAAATGTTGCAACTGCCTGTGCTGGGTGTAAGCAAACAGATCTATTTGAGGTGTTCCCCACCGATGGACAATGTCTAAGAAGACATCTTTTTGCAACATCCATTCGTGATGCAGAGAGAATGATCTGCTGAGGGCGTCCGCCTGATGGTTGTCCTGGAATGGAATATAAACTGCCTGCAGTGATATGTTGTTCTGAGAGGCTAGTTCCCATGCTTGCACTGTTAGCCTGCATAGCAGATAAGACCTGCCCCCCCCCCCAACGTTTGTTGATGTACATCCACATCACAGTTCTGTTGTCTGGGAAGATTTGTAGGGGTCCAGGTTGCATGAGAGGAGGAAAAACCTGCAGCGCTAGTTGGACTGGAGTCATCACCCTTATGTTGATGTGCTTCTTCTGGAGGGAGGGCTCCCATAGGGCCTGCACCTCCAGTCTGTTCATAGTTGATCCCCAGCCTAGGTCAGAGGTATGTGTGTGCATGAACTATATTGGCATGGTGGGTTGCAGGCATAGGCCTGGGTTTTGTTGCACCTGTTGGATCCACCACCTCATGTTTTCAGGCATGGTAAGAAGGGTATCTGAAAGTTCAGTGAGTGGCTGTGTTGTGACTACACATTTTTAGGTACCACTGAAACTTCCTCATGTGCAGCCTGGCAAGAGGCAGCATAGGAACTGTGGCTGCCATGAGGCCTAGGAAGCACATGAACTGTCTGGCTGACAGGTGGGTAAGCTGGAGGAGGTCCTGGAAGTGGCTGACTACAGAGGATACCTTGTCCTTATGGAGGAAGGCCTTCATCAAGTCGGTCCTTACTCTGCAGCCCAGGAAAATTTTGTCCTGTGCTGGAGGGAGAGAGAATTTTGCTAGGTTGAGGGTGAATCCCAACCTCTGGTGCAGGGACATGGAGAAAAGAAGATGATTTCTGAGAGTGACTTCCCTTTCTGCTAGGTTGAGGAGGTTGTTTAGGTAGTGTCAGATTTGAATGTGCTTTGTTCTGCAGTAGGATATTGATGGGGCTAGGCACTTTGTGAAGACTCTTGGTGCAGTGGCTAAACCAAATGACAACTGTAAGTGTGAGGAGGGTCCAGCAAAGCGCAGACACTTCCTGTGGTCTGGGTGAATTGGGATGTGGAGGTATGCTTCCTTCAAGCCCAAAGTAGCCATGATGAAAGCTTTGGTGGCAATTGTGGAAGTAGATTTTGAAGAGATAGCATTCTGAAGGAAGGGACCTTCAGAAAGAGGTTTAGGAAGGATAGATCTAGGATGGGCCTCCAAGGGCCATCCTTTTTTGGCACCAGGAATAACCTGGAGTAAAACCCTCTCCCTTCTTAGCCTGGGGGAATGATTTCTACGGTCCCCTGGGCTAGAAGGTCTTGGATAACCTGAGAGATTAAGTGAAGCTGGTTCTTGGGAGGGAAAGGGATGCCTAGTGGTATGGGTTTCTCCTGCCAAGACATGAAGTATCTTTTTTTCTGCTACTGCCAGGACCCATCAGTCTGAAGTGACTTCTCTCTAGAGGGGGAAACGGTGAGACTGGCGGGATGAGACGGGTAGGTGGCTGAGGCAGTCACACATTACTGCTCCTGTCTTGAAAGGGCTGTCTGTTGGAAGGCTGAGAGGGGGCTGGCTTTGGGGACGGTGCCTTACGGGACTCTTTTCTTTGTCTGGAAGTGGAGGAGGAGGTTGGAGTAGGGGCTCTCCTGACAAAAGAAGTTTTTGCAAGATAATTCCTGTAAAATGTATGAACTGGAGAGACCAGTAAGTGTTTTAGGACCTGGAGCTCCTAATTTTTTTCATGTAGGCTTTTAAACAGTTCAGTAGACTGTTTGCCAAACAGGAATTTGTCCAGTGGTGCTGCCAATATCTTGGTTTTAAAATCTTCAGACAGGGGCTGTAACCTAAAACAGGAGTATCTGTAAAGAACAGAAGCTGATGCTGCAGATCTGGCAGAAGCCTCAGCTGCATCACAGCTGCAGTTTATCATGTGCCTGCCAACCTGAGATGCCAGGGACAGCTTAGATGCTACCTGTGACTTGTTGGGGGAGTCAGGCAAGGAGGAAGGCTGTAAAACTAACTCTAGGGCATATATGACCATGTGGTCTGGTAACTGACTGCCCTAAAGGCTAGTGTGGAAGAGGTATAAATCTGTTTACTCAGCCTGTCCATGACCTTGCTGTCCTTGTATGAAGGTAAGAGGGAGGAAGAAGGTATGACTCTGGACTGTTTGTCAGGGGCCATTGCAATAACTGCAGGATCTGCCAAAGAGGGCTTTATTAATTTGTGCTCATCACTCATCACGGACCTCCTAAAAATGGTCAGGTCTCATGGGAGCTGGTGTTTGTGATTTTGCCTGAAAATTTGTCTGAAAATCTGATGCAAATGCATCTGGGTAGGCTGGAATCACAGGAGAGATAGCTGAGGAGGAGTCCACTTGGAGTAACTCAAAATACATTTTTTGGGACTTTTGTCATTTGAGCAGCATCCCACTTGAAGTACTACCTTATTTTAGTAATTGTTTCCCCAAAGGCAGTGTTCTCGGGGGGGAGTATCCCTCAAGGGAGTCTTCATCTGGGGAGTGATAGTCCAAAGGGGAAGCTATTTTAGAGGAGTAGGTGTCCGACTTATCTGAGGAGGAGGATGAGGGAGTCTTCCTCCTGGGTATGGGTAGGAGGGATGGAGACAACTGAGGCTGGCCTGGGGCTGAGGACAGGAAATATGGCAGCTGTGGATGCTGAAGGCCTAACAGCTATAAAGGCGTGCAGCAAGGACTGGGACGAAGAATGCCAGTCTGGTTGCTCCTCAGATGAAGCAGACAAGTGATTAGTTTTTTTTTCCTTTTCAGAGGAGTTGATTTAGCAGATATCTGTCCTGTGAGTGAAGTTTTGAATTTCTGGACCGCGGACGGACGTCCGGTGGAGCCTGGTTCCCCTTCGACCTTGGCCACAGCCGACGTCGGAATAACCTCTGAAGACGTGCCTACCAGTGCTTCTGAAGCAGCTTCCCCAAGGGTAGTCGCTGAAAATGCCGGTTCCAGCATACGTCCCTCAACCCCTATATTGGTGGTTGGTGGAATGTCTGACAACATAGGGGCAGAAGTTGTAATCCTTTCAACTTTGCCTTCTTTTTAGGCAGCTCTGCCTCGATGGCAGACACTGGAGCCATGAGTAAGACTAATCGTTTTAACCTCTTGTTCTCGAAGTACAGATTTAGGGCTGTCAGATGACTAGGAAGAGTTTTTGGTACGAATGACTGGCAGATGGTACAGGTGGCGTGGTCATGTTCCCAGCCTAAACAGAACGAAGTTCGTGGATATCTTTGTGCAGAATTTGACGTCCGCACCTGCATTTCCCCTTCCTAGCTGACATCGCCTAAGAAATAAGCAACAACCAAAGCTCAAGCATGAATAAAAGGTTTCCCCAAAGGAGTACTTACCTTGGGACGTCTTGACAGAGCGAAGCGATCGATCTGACGTTCGACTGCGGCAGAAAAGTTCTGAAGTCTGTGTGTGCAGACGTTACATTTAAGGCCTCTGGTTTATGGCCCTGTGTGTGACGTCCCACGCACTGGCAGCAACTAGGCTTAAGCTTTTGCATAGGAGCCAGCGTTCAGGTCACCTGAGGTGGAGGATCCCACAGAAAGAATACTGCAACATGGGACAGAAGGACATCTAATCATAATCTTTTGCAATAGGTTGGAAGCTTTAACTGCCCCTCCCAACAAGGAAAATAGATTGTGTTGCAGAATGGGGGTTGTAACACTTTTTAAAGTTGTTGATTAAACAACATTGCACTTCACTTCTCACTGCCATTTATGTGTCACAGCATGAGTTGTGATACAGACTGTAAAGTAAGTAAATGATTCAGATGGGTGACTACTGTCTATTAAGCTGTGTAAGGTTGGATTTCTTTTATACATTCAGTAATACACATGAACCTAGCAATAACAAGCTTACAGTACATGGAGTGTGTCAATTACACTTCAAAACTGAGAGAAAGATATTTCGGTTATTGCAGTGAAGAGCAAGATCAAACCATAACTGCTTCCAAAGGGCAGCTTCTAGCGGCCATCACTGTAGTTTTTGAAGTGCAATACACTTTGTGCTGCCACACAGGAAAAAAGTGTGACAGTGTAAAGTATGCAACAGCTTTTAAACCTGCTGCCTGTCTATAGCAGCAAAACATGTTACAGCTTTGTAGACAGTAAACAGCACCACTCCTACATTTTTTTGTAACTTGTAATAAACTGGGGCAACAAAAGCTCCATCTGTTACAAAAAATTATGACTGGGTTTCTTTGGCTATTAACTACTTATGACGTGCCTTGTTGTGGATGTCATTGTTCACCTCTTGGGCTTTGATTTGCTCCACTCCATTCCTGAGGTGAATTTCTTGACATCCGTGTCTCGAACCCATAGCAAGCGGATTATTAATGGAGACACATTTAAAGCCCTTTACATTATTGCTAGGTTCTTACATGTGACAGGTTATTAGCTATATCCATGTTATTTTTCACTTGTGTTTCACAGTATAATCAAAAGACTATTGTGTATTACAGTCTAAATTAACTTACAAAAAATGAGGTGAGAAAATGCTTCCTTTCTAATCTAAGTCACCCAGTTTTACAGGTTATGGTAACCACTAGCATACTAATTCTTGTTTCTGCCTCTGTATACATGTCAAATAACTTAAATGACTAACAGTATACTGATGCTACTATGTCAGAGAACAGTTTACTCCATTAGTCTCACTTAAGGTTTTCACAAAACAAATTATGTATGAGCTGATATTGATTTAAACCAAGCACAGCATTAGAGAAAATAAGTGATCAATAACAAGCTAGCTCTTTCTATAGGTTACACTTCATCATATCCAACCCATCTTGTATGAAACCTTCAACTTAATTACTTGTTTAACAGCTACTCTCAGGAGGCAGTTAATTTTCCCAAAATGCCACCCAAGTGTCACTGAATAAGAAGTTATGTACTCGCCATAACGTTCCATCTGAGTAGGTGGCTTCATTTGTCTGCAACCTGTGGGTCTTGGATCCGAAATCGGATCCGAGCCGGCAACTATTTATACAGCTATGGATCCGAGCTCCTAGCTCCTCCCCTCACCCATAATACTCTGCCAACCCCAAATGACCTCAGATCAAGTTTGCCCTCCTATATACCTGAAAAGGTATCCCAACAGGAAAAGGCAGGAAAAATACCACCATGTAACTCTTCTGAAGGTCAGGGGGAAGGAGGGGGGGATGGTTGCAGACAAATGAAGTCACCTACTCAGATGGAATGTTATGGTGAGTACATAACTTCTTAATCTGGAGTAGGGACTTCATTTGTCAGCAACCTGTGGGACAGAGTCCCCAGCTACCTGAATCTTGGGCGGCCATTATGGAAGGATGTTCCGGAGCACTGCGGAGCCAAAGGATGCTCTCCCTCTGGAAATGACGTCCAGTTTGTAGTGGTTAATAAAGGTATGAGATGAGGCCCAAGTGGCTGCCGAGCAAATATCATCCCAGGGAACTCTAGATCTGAATGCAGTAGACGTAGATATGGAGTGAGTGGAATGTGCACGAACCCTTTGAGGTGCGGGCCTCCCAGAAGCCTCATAAGCTAGAAGGATACATTGGGAAATCCAGTGTGATAAGGTGACCTTCGAAACGGCTTTACCCAAACTGAATTTGACAAAGGAAATGAACAGCTGGTCGGATTGTCTGTGACCAGCAGTCCTATGAATACAGAAACGCAGCTGCCTGTGCACATCTAACGAGTGCAGCTTGTATTCTCCTTTATTTTGATAATTAGAGGAAAAAACAGGAAGATTTATGGACTGATTGATATTGGTTTCGAGGCCACCTTAGGTAGAAAAGAGGGATTGGTCCTGAGGTACACTCTATCCTGATGAAAAACCAAGTAAGGGGGTTTTACGGAAAGAGCTTGAAGTTCCGAAACTCTTCTCGCAGAGGTGATGGCTACCAGGAATGCTGTTTTCCAAGACAGGTGTTTAAGATCAGCCGAGGAAGCAGGTTCAAAGGGAGAAGCAGTCAAGGCCTGAAGAACTAGCGATAGATCCCAAGGGGGTATGGCTTCTTTGATAGTGGGCCTGAGCAGAAATGTACCCTTGAGGAAGGTTTTACATAGTTTAGCTGACATCAAAGGACCTGTCTCATGTCCTACATGGCAAAGTGAGATGGCTGCCAATTGTACCTCGACTGTCGAACAGCTAGCCCCTTGCTGAAAAAGTCCGGTAAGGAAGTCCAAAAAGGACGTTAAGGGAGCAGTGAAGGGGTCCAGATTATGATGTTCTGCCCAGACGGAAAAGCGCCTCCATTTACTGCGGTAGATCTTCCTGGTGGAAGGTTTATGCGCTGCCATCAAGATGGCTTTGACTGGAGAAGAGATACCGGGAGTCCTAATTAAGAGTGGAACTGGAGGAGCCAAGCTGTCAGCTTCAGGTTGTCCAGATTCGGGGTCGGTAAGCCTGATGGGTGGGAGATCAGATCAGGGCTGGGATCCAGAATCCAGGGAGGATTCACCAAGTGAGACCACAGGTAAGGGAACCAAGTTTGCCGAGGCCAGAATGGGGCAATGAGGATCATTCTGCTCCCCAACTGAGAGGCTTTCTGTAACATCTTTAGCATCAGGGGTAGAGGAGGATAGGCATAAAGTAGACCGGGCGGCCAAGCATGCACTAGAGCGTCTCTCGGGACTTCCCCTGGTGGGGGAATCAGGGCGAAGAAGCTGTCGCATTTCGTATTTGAGGGAGAGGCAAAAAGATCGCAGCAGGGTTGCCCCCATTTTGCAAATAGCTGCTTCGCTACCCGGGAATTGAGAGACCACTCGTAAGGGGAAAGAATGGTGCGACTGAGTTTGTCCACCAGAATGTTGGCCCATCCCGGAATGTGCATTGCGATCAGAAAGCAGTTGGTGGAGGTCGCCCATTCCCACACCCTCATGGCCTCTCGGCAGAGAGGGTAAGACCTGGTTCCCCCCTGTTTGTTGATGTACCAGACAACTGACATGTTGTCCGTCTGTATCACAATAGTTCCTACGGGGAGAAGGTCCTGAAGTGCTTGCAACGCTAACAGCACCGCCCTCATCTCCAGAACATTGATATGCAGGGAGGTCTCTGTGTCGTTCCACGTGCCTTGGACTGTTCTGCCTGAGCAATGCTCCCCCCCACCCGAGGCAAGAAGCATCCGTGGTCACCGTGACGAGAGGAGGTGGAGCGCAGAAGGGTCGGCCTGTATGGAGGTCCAGGGACTGGAGCCATCATAACAGGGCCCTCCTGCAAGCCTTGCTGATAGAGATAGGGTGGTTGAGGGGAAGAAGCTGAAATGACCATTGTACTAAGAGGGTCCACTGTAGTACCCTCATATTTAGAAGAGCGCATGGAAGAAGCGTGATTGCCGCTGCCATGGAACCCAGTGCCCTCAGGACCAATTCCGCCAGTGGAGCTTCTGATTGGAGGATGGCCCGCACATGAAGTCTTAGATTCTGTAGTCGTTCTGAAGTGAGGTAGGCTCGCAGACTTCTCGTATCCAATCTGGCCCCTATGAACTCTATCACTTGTGTCGGAGCAAGGGAGGATTTGTCCATATTGATCGTGATGTCTAACTGGGGGGCTAGGCGGAGAAAAAAATCTCTGGCTGAGCAGAGCAGATGCCTTGTTGGGGCGGTCAGGAGCCAGTCGTCCAGGTATGGGAAGACCTGCATTCCCTGGAGTCTCAGGTGGGCCGCTATCACTGCTAAAACTTTGGTGAACACCCTGGGGGCTGTGGTGAGGCCAAAGGGAAGGACCCTGAACTGATAGTGGCTGGCTCCCAGCCGGAAGCGTAGAAACCTCCTGGATCGTCTGTCCATTAAAATGTGGTAGTACGCATCCTTGAGGTCTACTGAGCACATCCAGTCGTTCTCCTGCAAGAGGGGGAGAATGGAATGAAGAGTGACCATTCAGAATTTTTCCTTGGCTACCGACAGGTTCAAGAGGGAAAGGTCTAGAATTGGTCTCAAGTCCCCCGTCTTTTTTGGCACCAGACAGAACCTGGAGTAAAACCCTAATCCGAGCTGGTCTGGGGGGACAGGCTGGATGGCTCTTTTTTCTAGCAGCTGCTGGATTTCTGCGGCTGCAGCCTCCCTCTGACCGGGTGGTACATCGGGGAGGTTTCTGAGTCTGGGGACATGTTGCATTGGGATTTTGTAACCTCTGGATATGATACAAAGCACCCAGTGGTCTGACGTGATGGACTCCCATGTCTCCAGGTGCCTTGAGAAGCACCCCCCGACTGCCTCCACAGTGGAGCAGTCGGGCAACCCTTCAGGGCTGTTGCGTGGGCCGATCAGAGAAAGATTCTCTGGACCCAAAGTTTCTCGGGGCCCCTCTGCCTCTAGGGCGGCATCCTCCCTGTCCTCCTCTGCCACGGAAGGACTGGTTGTCTGGAGCAGGTTGGGAATGTTGCGATTTCCGGAACCACATTTCTTCTGTCCCTTTTGGTTCTTGGAGAAGGACCTCTGGGGAGCAGAGAAGCGGACTCCGACGGCAGACAACGTCTTCCCATCCTTCTCGCTCTGGACAAGTGTCTCGCGAACGGTCTTGCCAAACAAGGCAGAACCATCAAAGGGGGCATTCGCAAATGACGCCTTAAAGGGCTCCGCAAAGTCACAATGTCAGAGTCAGGCCTGGCATCTCATAACTAGGCCCGCTCCGCTAGCTCTAGCGGCTCCCTCAGTGGCGTGGGACAACAACCGCATAGAGGTATTGGAAATAGATCTTAGAGTGGCCATACGAGTGGAGTACAACTGCTTGTCCTCCGCCGACATGGACTCTGAGGGGGAAGCAGCGTATTCTTTAATAAGATCTCGCTGCATCCTGATGACGTGCCATGTAGTTCAGGGACCTTACTGAGAAGGTTGCTGAACTAAATACCCGCTTCCCAAGGCGATCCATTGAGCGGGACTCCTTGCTCGGTGGATGACCCGAGGGGCTCTCCTGCGCTAGTTCCCTCTTAGTGGCTGCCGCCATCAACATGGCATCTACGGGGGGACCCTTGCTCCAGTGGGACCGGTCTGCGGGGGGGGGGCTCAAGATCCTATCCGGGCATTTAGGGACTGGCTCCACAGTGTCCGGCTCCCTCCACGCCCTGGTGGTAATAAGGTCCACCAGGTGGTCAGCCGGAGGGGACACCCAAGAGGTAGATGGGCCTGCTTCGAATGCCTCCAGGAACACGGACTCGTTGGAGGAAGCCTTGGGGGCAGACCACCCCCCCCCCCCGATCCTGAGCATTTCCATGATGTCTCCAAAGGAGACAACCTCAGGGGGTGACCTTGGGGAGCCTTCCCCTTCATCCAAGTCCGTGTCCTCTGTTAAGGACTCAGGGGAGTCCACGTGCCTCCTCTTACACTTGTGCTTGCGAGGCACTTCCTCGGAGGGGGGGGGCTGTCCGAGGAGGTCTCACCAGCAACATCCTGTTCCAATGGAACAACCTGGGACATCGAAGCAGGCTGTTCCTGTGGCCGGGTGATGGGAGCCTGACCCAGCAGAGAGGGAGTGCAGGGTGGAGCCGAGACAAGGGCCGGGGGTCCGGATGCTCTCGACAGAGCCCTCTCCACTGCATCGAAGGCCGAGGGGGAGCTGCTCTCCCTGGGTTCCGAAAGCCGACTCCCACTCGGATCTGATGAAGGGATCGGAACCGGTGCCAAGACCGTTGGATCCGAGGGACCAGTGTGCTCCGACCTGGATGGAGCCGAAGGCACATGGAATCTCTTGGATCCGAAGCTCGCCCCACGGCTCCGAGAGGTCGGATCCCACAATGGAACCGACAGACTCGAGGGCAGGATCAGATCCGAAGTACTCAGTACTGTCGGCACCGCCCACTACCGGCTCCGACACTGCCCAGCTCCGAGCGCTCCAAACCCGGGAAGCGGGTCAGAGAAGGAGCAATCGGAACAAAGAAAGGTGTCGAGCTCCCACCCGAAGGGGGGGAAGGCAAAAGCACTCCCATCTGCAGCTGGGCCTGGATGAACCTCCTCATCATCCGGTTCAAGTCTGCATCAGACAGGCTGTAGGTTGATCTTGAACAGGCCACCGAGGCAGGCCTGGAATGCCGCCTCGATGACCTCGACGGAGATCGGGTCTCCTCCTCCTCGGGTCCCGGGGAGAAGCAAGGAGATCGAAGCCGAGGAGGAGGAGACCTGGAAGCCGTGGAGGGAGAAGCCCGCTTAGCTGGGGGGGCTGAAGCGGAGGCCTCGGCCCTCCGCTTGTGGTGCTTCTCCCTCCGTTTCTCCCTCCTGGCCTCCCTGTCCTCCGGCGCTTTAGTGGGAGTTTGAATCCTGGGCGGGGAAGGGGGGCAGGAGTGGCCACCACCACTGGCTGAGGAGGTGCCACGGGAGGAGCGGAGGCCGAAGCTGAATCCGGGGGCAGAAGTCCCACCAGGACCAGCTTCGACCTCCGCTCTTTCAGTGCCCTGGGGTTGAACGCTGCACAAATGATACAGCCCGAGGACAGGTGTTCAACCCCAAGGCACCGAACACACCAAGTGTGGCCATCTGCCGATGAAAGCTTATTGCCACACTCGGTGCACTTGGAAAAAATGGGTTTTGGGGCCTCTGACATGATAACAAAAAACTAACGTAAGCTACACAATCACACTAGGCCTCAAAAACACAAGCAACACACACACACTCTACGAACCAGCGAGGGGAGGGATTACACTAAAAATTAAGAAAATATCAAAAAGGGAAACCTAAATCACACACACTGTTTAACAAACTTAGAAAAAACTCTCTAATTTTACAAGATTTTAACTTATCTGGTAAATCGCCAGGAGCTCAAAATCCAGCTGTCTCTACTAAGAGCGGCAAACTAGATCTGGGGTCATTTGGGGTTGGCAGGGGATTATGGGTGAGGGGAGCAGATAGAAGCTCGGATCCATAGCTGTATAAATAGTTGCCGGCTCGGATCCAAGGCCCACAGGTTGCTGACAAATGAAGTCCCTACTCCAGATCACACATTCTCTGCCAAACTTCCAATAATTGTAAAGGAATATTCTCTTATTAGGTGGAAGTGACCAGAGTAAATACTGTATATGTTTAGCAGTGCTTTCTGATTTTACTGGACCATGATACTCGATATTGTTTTATGTCTTTAAGAAAGCATACAATATACACACTTACAAATGGCTCAAGCACCAAACTGCTGATAGTCAGTGTCATGTCCTCAATGCCATGTTTTGTTACTGGAACTACTTCTGTGCTATAATCCCAATGCCTGATGACAATCAGTGCTGGCAGAGAGACAGCATACATCTCAGACCTGCATAGACAAAAAAAAATACAAAACAATCAGATTAGGAAACCAGGTGCTCACAAACCTAGTCATTTTTGATTTCTGTTGAAGACCTCAGACAAGGAAAGTTACAACTGCAGCTATTTCATATACCTTAAGGAAACATTAAATGCAAGACTCAGTAGATATGGAACATTATAGATTTGTGTATGACTCCTCACTATATATCAGCCATCTTTGAGATGGAACGGAACCAGCATTTCTTAAGTAATTAAATTTTATTAAAGTAAAGCCAGTAAAAACCAAAAGTTTCGATGAAGTCAATACAAATAAGTAAACAGTTCTGTTCTTCACTTGCAATAACGTGAACCACAACAAAATAATTCCAATAGATCAAGCGCTTTCGCCCGGGCTCTCCCGGGCTTTCTCAAGATAATCTTACTATGCAACCTATATCCTTATATACCCATTGGTTGCTTAGTTAATTGTACAATTATTTTATTAAGGCTTTTTCAAGCGATTCCATACTTAAAGTTGTATTCCCTTCATAAAATGAGCAGTGTTAAAACTATTAAAACATTAAATAATTATTGAATGTTGTCTTTTTTGCCACGTATTTTGTATTCTTTAACTCGCCTTCCTTGTTATGGAGTTCTTTGTTTAACCAAACTGTTTATGTTCGTGTATGTGGTAGACTTTCAACCAGGCTGCTTTTTATGCAATAAAATAAAATAAAATAAAATAAACTTCTTTTCTTATGTTGTGTTATGTTCCTTGCCCTTGGGTAAAAAGCCATGCTTGTAAGGATCGATCGTGAATGTTGTTTGTTATCTCTTACCATTGGGTTCACAAATTTGATCGCTGGTATATTAGCATTTTATGGATATGTACTACATTTTTTTGTTCTTTATTATTAGGATTGTTGTATTATTACTGTTGTTTTTATTAATTTTCATATTTTCTACATTAAAACAATTATCTATATTTGAATTTATAAAATGTTGATTTCTACATCAAAAATTAATTTAACTATAATTATTATAAATACCTGTGTAAATAACTATAAAAATACATATGTACATTTCATAAAATTTATAACATTTATTTTTTAATTTTACTATATAAATAGGTCATTAAATAATTAATCTTTAAATAAGTACATAAATTGTTACCTTTTATAAATAAATAATTATTAATTGATTATACAATATATTGTTATATATATATAAAAAATGTCAAAAAATTTTTTTTAAATCATAAAACTATTTTAAAACCTATTTTTCTTAGTATCTATGCTTAAATTTCTACATCCTTGTTATTTTATTATAATTTTGCCCTTCTCTGTTTCAATACACTACTTATACTAACATGCTCATTTAGCCCTGGTGCCTTTGCAGCATTTAATCTAATTTGCCAAACTAGTTCCCTATATTCCAGGGATGTTTCCCAGTCTCCCCCTCTAATGTCATTTTTTACCTGCTCGAGCACTAAAAATTTTAAGTTCATTTCTTGACATGTTAAAGAATGTTTAAAGAATGCATTTGTTTCTTTCTTTGTTTTTATTTCGTAGGAATGTTCATATACTCTTCTTTTTAACGTTCGTTCTGTTTTTCCTACGTAAAAGGATAAACAATGCTGACATATTCCTAGGTATATTATGCCCTTCGAATTACAATTGTAATGTCCTAGGGAATATAAACCTATACTTCTTGATTTTAAATATAAACCTATGTCATCAAGCATAAAAACACATTGCTTGCAGGTTCCACATTTATAGGTACCCCTCATTAATTTTGTGTTATTTTGGTTGTTATTTGTTTCTTTTTCAAAAAGATTTTTAAGGTTGTTGTTTTTCTTCCTTATAAACTTTGGTAATTTTGGAATCATTTTATTAATTTCAAAATTATTTGACAACACCGGCCAATATTTTGTAATAATGGCTTCTATTTCTTTACTATCACTGTTGAATGTATATACAAATGCTTGCTTTTTATATTCTTCATTGTTTTCAGTTTCTTTTGTATTATTAATTAGTTCATTATTTAAGAGTGGGGCATATTTTTCATTTCTTTTCATTGAAATTTCATTAATTAAAACATTAATCAAACCTAAAGGGTACTTTTTCTCTAGAAAAAGCGTCTTTAAATATTCTATTTCAACTTGAAATAAATGGTCTGTGCTACAAATTCTTGATGCTCTAATTAGTTGGCCTTTAAGAATACTCTTTTTTTGGAAATATGGGTGACTACTGTCAAAATGCAAAAGCATGTTAGAATAAGTACTCTTTCTATAGATACTAGATTCAAAGTTGTTGGTTTCATTGTTTTTCATTAAATTAATGTCTAAATAATGTAATTGATTAGAATTGATTTCATAAGTAAATTTTAAAAAGTTAGTAGATCCATTGATATAATCTATAAAACTAATAAAATCATAGTAAGTACCTTTCCATAAAATGCATATATCGTCCAAAAATCGTTTCTAGTGGACAATATATTTGGCCCAATCTGGTACAAAGATGTATTCCAGCTCCCAATGGTGTAGGACAAGGTTTGCATATGCTGATGCACACGGTGTACCCATGGCTACACCCTTGCTTTGTTTAAAAAGTTCTCCATTAAAAATTATGAAATTGTTATTTAAAATAATTCCCATAAAATCTACTATTAACTTAATAATATCACCATTAAAGGTCGTGAGCTTAACTAACATTTCGTTAAACCACTCAAGTCCTATTTCGTGCGGGATGCTTGGGAATAAGTCAATAATGTCAATGGTAATCATAAACTGTGTTTCTGCAAAAAATTCATTTTTTATTCCTTTTAAAAATTCCCATGAATCTTTGCAAATACATTCTAATGATGTTATACATTTTTTAGTCATATTATCGATGTATTTTCCTAATGGCTCAGTAATGCCCTTTGCTCCCGCTACTATCGGCCTAAATTTTAAAGGTTGTAGGCCCTTATGGACCTTTGGTATTCCAAAAATTATGGGGGTAAGTGGTTTTTGTACTAGGAGGTAATTAAAGAGCTGTTCATTTATTGCTCCTTGCAAAAGGTGGTCTTCTAAATAGTACTTAATTTTACTGTAGGCTATGTTCCTTTCATTTATAGAGATCTGTGTGTATTGTTCTGTATCATGTAACATGTTATGAATATAAGTTTCATAAACTTGTTGATACATAAGTACTACCCCACCCCCTTTGTCCGTTTTCATCACCCTTATGTTCTCTTTTTTCAAGAATGTTAGCAGCTTGTTGTATTCATCTGGGAAATTATTGGATTCTTTGAATTTGCTTTGTCTGATCAACCTTCTGAACTCATTCTCCACCAATTCCTCATATATTTTCAGTGAAGGGTGCAGTGGGGGGTTAAATGTGCTTTTCCTGCACAATCCTTGTTGTGTGTTTTGCATATTACCAAAATAAATATTTAAATTTAATTGCCTCATAAATAGTTTTAAATCAATTATGGTATTGGTAATATTAATAGAGGTATCAGGTACAAAATGTAGTCCCTTTTTGAAAAGTTCAAAAAATGTCCCATTAATTTCTATCTCTGTGAAATTATATATAGAGAGATTATCCTATTTGGCTATTGTGCATGTGTGGGTAGATATGTGAGCAGTTTTTTCTTGGTTTTTAGTATCAATTGTTCCTATCACACCTGGTTTATTGGAGGTTACCTCCTGAATCTGTTCCACACTTGTGCTGACTGATTCACTTCTCGATTCATTTGTCTTCCCGGTGCTTGCTGAAAAACCTGCTTATTACCGTAATTACTTTTTTGTGCAAGCCTTTCACTTCTTCTGGGAACCTCTATCCAATCATTATTTTCATTTACATTAACTTCATTGTTAATTGTTCCCTCCTGGTAATTAGGTCTTGTTGAAACAATTCTGCTTTTTTTACTGAAACAATATGCTGTGCCATTCCTATATTCTTCTAAATCTCTTTCCAATTTCTTGATTTTTCTCATGACTACTCTGTTACAATGGTCATCTACCTCTTTAAATGCTTGTTCATAGTCACGTTTCACCCCACTAAAATACATGTTATTTGTTATACTATCATTTAATTTATCAATTTCATTTAACAAGGCTTTAGCTTTGCTTTCATAGTCATTAATCATCAATTTCAACATTTCTATCCCTGTTTTATTAAACAAAGCAGTGATTTCATCAAATAGCTTGGTACCCGGTTGTGCATTGTTTGGTAATCTGTTACACCGTAGCCCTTTTGGGATACGTTCCACCCTTACACATTCAGTCAAATATTCAATTTCCATTTGGGCCGTTCTGTATGCATACAGTTTATTGTTAAATTCAGTTACCAAATGCTCAATATTATTATTTTGAGCGTTATAATTTTGTTGTACAGTACCTTGTGCAAACATAAAATGTTTGTTTGTCCATTTTTTTAGGTTAAAATCCTTATTTTGCTGACCTAGGTTTGAGTGCGGAGTCTTGCTTCGTGTACTTTGGGAGCTCTGGTTGTGTACCCGGTCGTCTTCGAATACTTCCGTGGAAAGTCTTTTCCTTTTTACCGTCGGTTCTTTTTCAAAAAGTTCTTGCTGGTTTGGTGGTGGTGCCATAACGTTGGTAGTACTATCTTTCGTTAGTAACCCGCTGAGTTGTGAGAGTAGGCAAATCACTTGCCTAAATTCTCCCCGTGTTACTGGTGCGTTGTCATCGCTATTGTTGTCTTCAATTAAAATGTTGGGCGTATTGTTAAAGTCCGAGGTTCCTACGTCTTCCGCCATGTAGTAAACAACTGGTAAGCAAACAAGAACAATGCAGGACAACCTCAAGGTTTGTAGCGAAAACCACAGCAGGAAACGGAACGGAACCAGCGTTTCTTAAGTAATTCAATTTTATTAAAGTAAAGCCAGTAAAAACCAAAAGTTTCGATGAAGTCAATACAAATAAGTAAACAGTTCTGTTCTTCACTTGCAATAACGTGAACCACAACAAAATAATTCCAATAGATCAAGCGCTTTCGCCCGGGCTCTCCCGGGTTTTCTCAAGATAATCTTACTATGCAACCTATATCCTTATATACCCATTGGTTGCTTAGTTAATTGTACAATTATTTTATTAAGGCTTTTTCAAGCGATTCCATACTTAAAGTTGTATTCCCTTCATAAAAAGAGCAGTGTTAAAACTATTAAAACATTAAATAATTATTGAATGTTGTCTTTTTTGCCACGTATTTTGTATTCTTTAACTCGCCTTCCTTGTTATGGAGTTCTTTGTTTAACCAAACTGTTTATGTTCGTGTATGTGGTAGACTTTCAACCAGGCTGCTTTTTATGCAATAAAATAAAATAAAATAAAATAAACTTCTTTTCTTATGTTGTGTTATGTTCCTTGCCCTTGGGTAAAAAGCCATGCTTGTAAGGATCGATCGTGAATGTTGTTTGTTATCTCTTACCATTGGGTTCACAAATTTGATCGCTGGTATATTAGCATTTTATGGATATGTACTACATTTTTTTGTTCTTTATTATTAGGATTGTTGTATTATTACTGTTGTTTTTATTAATTTTCATATTTTCTACATTAAAACAATTATCTATATTTGAATTTATAAAATGTTGATTTCTACATCAAAAATTAATTTAACTATAATTATTATAAATACCTGTGTAAATAACTATAAAAATACATATGTACATTTCATAAAATTTATAACATTTATTTTTTAATTTTACTATATAAATAGGTCATTAAATAATTAATCTTTAAATAACTACATAAATTGTTACCTTTTATAAATAAATAATTATTAATTGATTATACAATATATTGTTATATATATATAAAAAATGTCAAAAAATTTTTTTAAAATCATAAAACTATTTTAAAACCTATTTTTCTTAGTATCTATGCTTAAATTTCTACATCCTTGTTATTTTATTATAATTTTGCCCTTCTCTGTTTCAATACACTACTTATACTAACATGCTCATTTAGCCCTAGTGCCTTTGCAGCACCTGGGAAACATCCCTGGAATATAGGGAACTAGTTTGGCAAATTAGATTAAATGCTGCAAAGGCACCAGGGCTAAATGAGCATGTTAGTATAAGTAGTGTATTGAAACAGAGAAGGGCAAAATTATAATAAAATAACAAGGATGTAGAAATTTAAGCATAGATACTAAGAAAAATAGGTTTTAAAATAGTTTTATGATTTTAAAAAAATTTTTTGACATTTTTATATATATATAACAATATATTGTATAATCAATTAATAATTATTTATTTATAAAAGGTAACAATTTATGTACTTATTTAAAGATTAATTATTTAATGACCTATTTATATAGTAAAATTAAAAAATAAATGTTATAAATTTTATGAAATGTACATATGTATTTTTATAGTTATTTACACAGGTATTTATAATAATTATAGTTAAATTAATTTTTGATGTAGAAATCAACATTTTATAAATTCAAATATAGATAATTGTTTTAATGTAGAAAATATGAAAATTAATAAAAACAACAGTAATAATACAACAATCCTAATAATAAAGAACAAAAAAATGTAGTACATATCCATAAAATGCTAATATACCAGCGATCAAATTTGTGAACCCAATGGTAAGAGATAACAAACAACATTCACGATCGATCCTTACAAGCATGGCTTTTTACCCAAGGGCAAGGAACATAACACAACATAAGAAAAGAAGTTTATTTTATTTTATTTTATTTTATTTTATTGCATAAAAAGCAGCCTGGTTGAAAGTCTACCACATACACGAACATAAACAGTTTGGTTAAACAAAGAACTCCATAACAAGGAAGGCGAGTTAAAGAATACAAAATACGTGGCAAAAAAGACAACATTCAATAATTATTTAATGTTTTAATAGTTTTAACACTGCTCATTTTATGAAGGGAATACAACTTTAAGTATGGAATCGCTTGAAAAAGCCTTAATA
The DNA here is from genome assembly GCF_019279795.1 of Protopterus annectens. NCBI lineage: Eukaryota > Metazoa > Chordata > Ceratodontiformes > Protopteridae > Protopterus > Protopterus annectens. The sequence goes on from NC_056737.1 coordinate 644,439,947, forward strand.
AAATAATTGTACAATTAACTAAGCAACCAATGGGTATATAAGGATATAGGTTGCATAGTAAGATTATCTTGAGAAAGCCCGGGAGAGCCCGGGCGAAAGCGCTTGATCTATTGGAATTATTTTGTTGTGGTTCACGTTATTGCAAGTGAAGAACAGAACTGTTTACTTATTTGTATTGACTTCATCGAAACTTTTGGTTTTTACTGGCTTTACTTTAATAAAATTGAATTACTTAAGAAACGCTGGTTCCGTTCCGTTTCCTGCTGTGGTTTTCGCTACAAACCTTGAGGTTGTCCTGCATTGTTCTTGTTTGCTTATCTTTGAGATGGCCCTCCACCTTGGATAAGAACTAGAGATCATTTTTTCTGAGAGCCCTGTCTGGTTACAGCTCTTCAAAGGCTTCTATCTAGTACCTTCTATTGGGGTATGCATGCCTCCCATAGGCTTATACTCTAACATGATCAGACTGGGTTAGGAGGGTGCACCTAGCTTCATGTTTACCAGTTATGCCTTCATGGAGCATAAGGATGAAGATAAAAAATAAAAACAAACCAAATAAGGATTTAAGATACAAATGTTGTACTTACTTAATCTAAGACCCACCTGAATTAGGTTGTGGGACTATCCAACATCAGAAAAACAAGAGGGAGGAAAATAAGCCATTGCAGGAGGCTCACTGAAAGATCAAAGACGTGGCAACTACGAATATGTGTGCACTTATTCTCAGGTATGCTCTATGGTAAGTAAAAGTTGTGAAGAATTTCAATCAGTAATAGCTTTGGGCATGCATCCTTTAGCTAATATAGCTCTAAGTTTGGTAAAGTTACATCAGCTGTACACACATTGGCCATTTGGTCTTCAGTGCTCATATGAATGGACTTCGCTATACTGGGCAACAACAAAGTAACCAAATACCACTGGATGGACATATTTCATGACAACATGTAGCAGTGGCACACAGGTCTGTAAAGGACACACTTTTAAAATTGGTATTGGAAACAGTGAGGTGCTTTAACCATGCTGTTCAAGGGGTGGTGAACCACCCCATGACAGAAGAAAACACAGCCGGGAATCTATTCGCAAAACAAATACTTGGCCTTTGCTAGGCTCTAGATAACTGGTACATAAAAAAAGAAAAAAAAATCCATTATCTTGACCTCATGTAACTCCTTGTGATACAGCCTGAGGTGACAGTGTATATGCACCCTATGAGGGGAATTCTCTCTTCTGGATTTTACTCCAAAGAAGAAAACAAATAAAAAAAATGGACTTACTGATCCAACTTCACGTTAAGAAAGAAATGCAATTCATCTTAAGACATGCCCAGTCCTTGTGAACAACCACATAAGGGTCTCTGAAATATAATGCCTGAAATCTATACATCTTGTAGGTTAATGGCCACCAGGATTAAGTTCTTAACATCTTCCACTGAACCCAGCAGTCCAAAAGGTGGATAGTCAAGTTTGTTGAAAATAACCTTCAAAAGTACCAAGCACATAGGACCTGAAGGTCATGACAGCTACCATTTTATATCACCATCAGAGCTCATGATATACCACTGCATACTCTTAGAAAAGGTTGGCTAACTGGCTCCCTATAAATGCATGTGCTACCCTTCTTTCTACTTTTCTATTTAAAATAGTCATCCAAAGAAAATGTCCTTCTGTGTTTTGTAAACTTACAGTGAAAACTTCTGCCTACAGCCTGAGACGATCCAATGATTAAATTCTTTCACTAGAAAGACCTCCTTTCAAAGCAGCAAATGGAGGAAAAACATTTTCCATCTTGGCATTTGCTTGCTGGAACAGTTTTCCATTAAAAATACAAGGCACCAATCTCAACAAAAATTTGAGAAAAATCTATGAGAGGCTCTCTGAAGATAAATGCAAATGCTTCAGGGATTCTTGTTGCATTAATATTCCTTAGTCACAATGCTTTGTATCTCAACAACTTGGTGGGAGGGGTGTTAGGTATAGCTGTAACTAGTAACACCTAAAAGTATGTGCCAAACTCGGATTACTTCTACGTAACCAGTACACATCTGGGGTACTTAACTCTATGTAACATCTGCTTTCTATTTTTGCAACTGTGGCTATATTATGTACTGTACTGATTTCATTGTTTGACTTGTGTGTGTAAACTACACACCTATAAACTGCAATTATTTTTCTTTTATTTCTGTGTGTTTTGTTTTGTTACTAATTGATGTTTTTTGCATCCTGTTGCTGAATGCGCTATTTTTGAAGCAGGTGTTTAAACCACACTATAATGCTGCTATTAATTTAGTTCTGTGTGTCTGGTATCTATATGCCATTTATATTATGCTGCACTGCTGTATATTTTTTCTTGTATCATTCATTGTTTTTTTTTTTTTTTTTTGACTGCGGTGGTGGTGCTGTGGTAGCATTGTCACCTCACAGTAAGACGTTGTCCTATTCAATTCTCAGCTAAAGCGTCTTCTGCGTGGAGACATGCGTGAATGGGCGTACCTTCGTTGAAGGTTGTGTGTCAGAGCTGGAAACTCAGCACGTGAAAATCTACTGCCAATCGTTAGCGGACCGGAGGTCTGCTGTGGTGACCCCTAACCGGGAACAGCCGAAAGACACAACAACCTCCACATGGTAAAATATATCCTCCAATATGAATATTTTTTCCAGCTACCGACTGCAATTCTGAGTTCCAAACTTACAAGGGGGTGGCACACAGCAAAATTAAAGGAGAACAGCAAATGTTGACTATTAGGTTGTTTAAAGTTATTTTTGCAAGCAGTGGTCAAACCCCACACCTCCACTACTATTATGTAGACACACTCCCTGCAGGACTTCTACACCTTGAATGAAAGCGAATACTCAGTCACAGTGATCTCAGACTTAATAAACACAATTCCCTATTTTCACACATTCAGCATTGCTATTCCTGGATTTGCAATTACAAGTCTCAGAGCTTAATACTGTTACACTATAATGCCAGCCCATTCAATCTCCTATCATGAGTATTCCAAAATGAGGGTGACAGCAGTCTGGGAGATCATCAGTGAGGCAGCCATGTACAGTTTATGCCCTTGCCAGTATCCCCGTAGTAACAGGCTATGTGTATGATCCTAACCCCAGCCCTGGGAGTGCAGCAAGCAACTTGCAGCACAGCAAGACCAAGGTTTTCTCCCTGTGCAAGTGGACACTCCTGTGTTACCTGTGATGAGAGCTACCATGTTTCCAGTATGGTGGGCAAACACCCACCCCTCATGGCCATCCTTCTGTGTTGTTGGCCATCCCCTGAGGGATTCTGGCACTGTCGAGCTTCAGACTGCCCCTCCCCAAAAGACAGATACTCCCGTCCTCCTTGAGCTAACTCCAACAGACACCTGCGCTACTAAACAAACTCCAGTCACCTGGACTGTGGCAGACAAGACTTCACTGCTGTACAGATCATTTTTTGGCAACCTCGAAGACTTCTGACACCTTAGCTAGAAGACCAGTGGCATAAAATACCTACGTTTAGGCAACCAGGTTCCCAAGATGAGATGTAGCTGGTTTCCCCCACTGTCCACAAATCATAGCCGTGTAAAATACCACCATAATAATAATACACTGCAGACTTTATTTTAGGTAATTATCACCTTTGGTTTTACCCTTCAGAATGGCTTCTCTACAGGTGGAAGGTGGCAGCAGCAAAAGTCTGTACTAAGAGGAGACTAGCCCTTGTTACATCAGATTTTGTGAACAACGACAGCATAAACAAAGTTTGGTACCCCATCAACAATACAAGTGCAAACATACACTGAGTAATGCCTTTTTATTCTAGTATCAATTCAGCATTGTGCTAAAGTAATTTCTCAGTGACTTAAAGGTTCATAGGTGTTTACTAGGCTAACAACCACAAGGGCTTTTTTAAGGCTAGCCATGCAGCCCAAATCTCTGACAAGTTCTGATACCTTTGATAAGTGTAAGCAGGGGCTTGGGAGATTAAACATTTATAAGTTAGGGCCTAGGAATTGAACCAATTACAGGTTGCCTGTGTCCATTAGAGACAAAGGTGCCAAACCAGGGATGAATTTCCTGTTCCCTATCCAATTGTCCAGGCTGCACTTGAATTGGGTTAGGGAGGAACTCTGCTTCACATGGATGGGGAGCCTGTTCCAGAGATGGGGTAATCTGTGGGATACATACCTGTCTACCCAGCAGGTCCTATTTATATCACAGGCATGGTTTAAGTCTTAAGAGCGGGTAATTCTGGTGCTGTTTGTTTTGCGGATATGCAGGAGGTCCATCAGAGTTCTGACAATGCCCTGTATTGTCAGGTGTAGATCTCCCCTCAAAAGCATGTAGGAGACAGAATACAGGGCTAGAGCCTTGAGGCGGTCTACAGAGGAAATTTTACTTAAGCCCTGTATTCTTTTAGTGAGGAACCTCTGTGGACATTCCAGTTGTTGGATATGCCTGGTTAGGTGCATACCAAAGGGGGCACTTTACTCAATCATAGGTCTGATGAATTCCAAATACAGTGGAACAATGACAGCCTTGGATTTAGATGCCATACCTTTGTTTATAATTTGTGCAACATAGAATGATTTCTTCACTATTGTAGACACGTCATGGTCAAAGGCTAGATTACTATCTGTGTGTGTCCCTAAGTCCCTGACTATTGGGTTAGCTCTAAGGGGTGTGTTGTCAATATGACATTTATCAGGGGTGGATGACTTCACGAAGAATACTATTATGCATTTCTTGGCATTTAGTTTAGGCCATGGCTGTGTCATCGGTTGTTTGTATCAGCTCCTCCTGGAGGACATTTGTGTCAGTGTGGGATTCAATGACAGCTCCTAGTTAGCAATCATCTGCAAATTTAGTCAGCCACAGACCACTGACATTGGCCTTGACTTCAGAGAAGTAAATACCAAAAAGGAGCAGTCCAAGGACTGATCAATGAGGGACTACACTTGTGACTGGCCTCTTTGTGGAGGTGGACTCCCCAATTCTAATTTCTTGGGTCCTGTCTGTGAGCCAGTTGGCTATCCACCAGGTGACTTAGGAGTTTGTACCTCCTGAGTTTGTCAACAATACCCAAGTGGGGTATAGTGTAAAATGCCTTGGCCAGATCAAGATTGGCAGCATGAACTATTTTGCCCTCATTCATTGCTTTGACCACCTCCTCAAAGAAGTCCACCAGGTTAAGTAGGCATGATCTGCCCTTGACAAAACCAAACTGGGTTGGGTCCAGTGTTTGTAGGTTTACAGTACCACTATTGATCATTTCCATGATAACTCTTTCCATGGCTTTACATACAAGACTAGTGAGGCTTATGGGTCTGTAGTATCCAGGGTCTGTAGATGGCCCACCTTTGTGGAGAGGGATGACTGCTGCTGTTCTCCATCCATGAGGCACAAACCTTGTTTGGAGGCTATAGTTAAACAGCAATTCCAGAGGCCCTGATAGGTCATGTTTTGTGCTATTTAGAAGGCATCCCGGGATTTGGTCTGGGCCCAATGATGCAGTGTTCTTGGTCTTGGAGAGAGCATTAAGGACCTGTTCCCTAGTGACAGTAGGGGGAGTTATATTTGATGGTATCTGCTGAGGGAAGGTTGAGGGGGAGTGAGAGGTAAAGTTGGAAATGAATTTAAAGGACACTAGGTTTTCTGTATAGGTTTGCTGTATCTTATGGCTCAGTATAGGTTGCTCCATTTATAATGAGCTCTGCAAACAATTCTGTATTGCCTTTGAGGTTGCGGACATAGTTAAAGAATGCCCTGTGGTTGTCCTTGGCCAAATTCACCTCAAATTTGGCTTTGGTAGACTTTATTTATCCTCTGAGATGTTTGTTTAGTTCAATGAGACTGCTTTTATCCTGATGTGTGCTGCACCCCCTACTGTTTGCCATGATTTTCTTCCTTCTGTTATACTGCCTATTGATTTTATGATTCCACCAAAGTGGCTTCTTTTTTTAGTTAGTTCTGTATTTCTTTCTGGTGGGTACAGCTGCCTCTATGCAGCTATTAACATGCTTGCACAGGGTTTCTATGAACAGTTTTGCATAGGCAGCAGTGTTCACAGGGTTTATGGGGGCTTGAAATTTTGCCAAGTTATCCCTTAATTGCAGGAGGTTAGTTTTAGGGTAGCTCTTAAATATTCCAGGTTTAGCTGGGGGTACAGGTTTTATTTTTACTTCAAAGGAGACCATTTTGTGGTATGACCGTACCAGGGAAGACATTACAGTAGGGTGTGTGCGGCACTCTCCCATATTACTGAGGACCAGATCCAGTATGGCTGCATGCCTGGTTGGTGTACTGACCATCTAGTTCAGGGAGTTTGCGTTTGCAAAATCCAGGAATCTCTGTGCATGTACATTTGGTGTCGTATAGGATTCCAGTTAATAGTGGGGTAATTACAGTCGCCCATGAATATGGTATTGGTTTGGATGGTTAGTGTAATAAGTTTAAATACATGGTATGGGTTTCCTGGGTCATAAAGGGGGACCTATAGCTGGCAAGGAAGTGAGACTGGATTTTGCCTATGGTGATTTGAACATGGAACAGCTCAAGTCTATTATCCTGCTTGACCATGATGTAAATAGAGACACCTCCACCTTTAGTCCCTGTCTATGTAGTAGCTGGTCTAAATGTGTGAAAGACATTATAACCTTGCACTGTTGGTGTGCTCTCCGTGGCTTTAAACCACGTCTCAGTGAATGCACAGACTTCGGCATTCTCTAGGATGAAGACAGCTTCTAAAAAAGTTCTCAGAAATATTGCTGAGAAATTACCTCTTACAGTGTCTTACACAGGTGACAATTTCCAAGCAGCTTTCAACAGTGGCAAGCTTACTAAATTTAAAAAGGATCACTAACAGCTGATTTCCTTTAACTTCCTGTAAAATAAATGGCATCTTCTAATGTGGGTTCCACCTAAACAGGATAAGCCCAAGTAGCTAATCACTTCAACACATTATAACCTTCTAGATTCTAGCCGTAAAGAAACACAAACATAAAAAACACATTGGAAAGAAAAACACTGAAATGAAATGTGCAACCTACTGTTATTGTAAATTTCTTACAGGAGTGTATCAAAGTATTTCTTTCCTTGTTCTGCAGAATTCATCACTAAAGGGAAAATTCCAAACCATGAATTTTACAGCAAGAAGGAACCCCATACCCAAGCAATACACGCAAACTTAATGTAATGGCAGAACCCCACCCCAGCCTTAGAATCACTACCATCGCATAATGTCTAGTAAACGCCTGTACAGAAAATGAACTCGGACCATTCAAAGACAGAAGCTGCACATTCTGCTAAAGAAAAGACCAGAGGTGGCAGAAGCCATAAAATAATGAGATCCTGTCTAGAAACTGGTTTGTTTGCAGAGTTATCACACAGAGAATACAATTAGAAACCATATATTTTGCATAAAATGCTGTACTTCGCATATGAGTGATACAAACAGAATGATGTTTATACTTTTTAAAATGTTTCATACTAGAGAAGTCCCTTAAATGACTATGAAGGCTCACAGTATGCAAAATTCTCCAAGTAGTGTTCTCAGTTTGTGAACAGGAATGAGGTAACTTAACGTTTTGATTAAGAGCAAGGTCTGGCAATAGGAAAGCAAAGTCTTGTACTTACGAATGGCAGTATAAGGTTCAGAAGCCATAAAAGCTGGAAGCTCAGAAAGTAGAGGAAAAGGTTCAGAAGTCAGAAGAGCTGAAGATCAAAAACTTTCCTTGCTGAAGTGCTGGTCATCAGAAAAACAATCTTACAAGTTAAAATTGTTAAAGGAAATGCATATACTCGCTCAAAAGAAGGTTTAGTAAAAGTATTGTTTGTGTCTTTCGGCTTTTCACGGTTAGGGGTCGCCACAGCAGAACTCCGGTCTGCTAATGATTGGTAGTTGATTTTTACATGCCGAGTTACCAGCCCTGACGCACAACCTTCAACGAAGGTACGCCCATT